>NC_081394.1:2431807-2451807 GCF_030684315.1 Stegostoma tigrinum | reverse complement strand
CCCATTTTCTGAAGAAGGCTCCCGGCCCGAGACGTCAACTTCCCTGCTCCTCTGATACTGCCAGGCCCTGCTGCGTTCCTTTAGCTAAGGGGCTGGATGTGTCAGCCCCTCATTAGGTTGAGTCAAGGTCCTTGAAGCAACCCCAAACCCCTGACGGATCCAGAGATCAGAGTGGGGTGACTTGGGGCCTACAGCAATCCTGCTTAATTAGTCCATTATTTTGTGCATTCCGCATTCTTCCCATCTTCGTGCTTGAAGTTTTCCCATCTGGTCCTGCCTCTTATCTCCGACACTCCTGGAGAATTTTCAATCAAATTGCGAGATGCGAATTATTTAATCTTTTACACATGGAGCTGGCCGGGGTTGGTGGGGGAGGTGGGGGTGGGGAAATGGAATCCCTGACTGGCTTAAATCCCCCAGAGATAGCTACCATGGAGATGTATGTCCAGACTCTGAAGTGGCATTTCTTGAAGAGAAAATTCTTGGGTAATGATCGCTCCTCATGAATATTTATCGGATCTACATGTCCTTCCACTCTCTCCTTGGGCAGGGAACTGCAAATTAACACGGAGAGACAGAACAGGAGAGAGAGTGTGTGGGAGAGAGAGAGAGAGAAAGGGGGAGGGGGGGAGAGATGGGGGGAAGGAGAGAAGGGGGAGAGAAGGAGGTAAGGGGAGGGAGAAGGAGAGATGGGAAGAGAGGGGGAGGGAGAGGGGGGAAGGAAGGGGGGCAGGGGAGACGGAAGGATGGATGGGAAGAGAGAGGGAGGGGGAGAGAGAGGGGGGAGAGAGGGGGGGAATGAGAAGAGAGTGGGAAGGAGAAGGAGGGAGAGGAAGAGAGAAGGAAGAGAAGGAGGGAGGGGCAGAGAGAAGGAAAGAAGGAGGGAAGGGCAGAGAATGAGCAGGGGGAGAGGGAGGGAGGTAGAAAGAGAGAAGGATGGGGAGAGAAAGGGGGAGGGAGAAGGGAGAAGGCAAGGAGGGAGAAGGGGGAGAGGCAGGGAGAAAGAAGGGAGGAAGGGGACAGAGAAGGGGGATGGGGCGAAAGAAGTGGGGAGGGGAGGAGTCGGGGGAGGTGAGAGAGGGCGCGTTGTTGGAGGGGCGGCGTGAGAGAAGGAGAGGGAGTAGAGGAGAGACACACAGAGGGTCCGGGGGTGCGGAGAGGGAGAGAAAGGTGGGGAAGGAAAGACAGTTGGGGGGAAGAGAGTTTGAAGCAGTAGCCATCTGGGAGACGATGGGTTATTTTTGAGAGTTGACTGTAAGAGAGAGATCATTGCGATCACTGAATTCTGTCTCCCAGATGGCCCCCAGCTCAGGGTGACGTTCCAGAGGGGGGGCCAGGCCACGTGAGGTGCAGGTTGTCGGGAGGGGAGAGTGGGGGCACAGTTGCCCATGTCCTGGACCGAGAGGCAGTGTTGATGGATGTTGGGGCAGGAAGCAAAGGGAGGGACTCTGTTTCTTGTCATTGGCCAGAAATAGTCATAGAGACCCACAGCAGGGACACAGACCCTTTTGGTCCCACTGGTCCATTCCAAGCATAATCCCAAGCTAGTCCCACTTGCCTGAGTCTGTACAATATCCCAGCAGCTGTCCCTCAGCACTGACCCTCCGATAGTGCAGCACTCCCTCAGCACTGACCCTCCGATAGTGCCCACTCCCTCAGCACTGACCCTCCCACAGTGCCCACTCCCTCAGCACTGACCCTCCTACAGTGCCCACTCCCTCAGCACTGACCCTTTGACAGTACGGCGCTCCCTCAGCACTGACCCTCTGATAGTGCAGCACTCCCTCAGCACTGACCCTCCCACAGTGCCCGCTCCCTCAGCACTGACCCTCCCACAGAGCCCACTCCCTCAGCACTGACCCTCCGACAGTGCCCACTCCCTCAGCACTGACCCTCCTACAGTGCCCACTCCCTCAGCACTGACCCTTTGACAGTACGACGCTCCCTCAGCACTGACCCTCCGACAGTGCAGAGCTCCCTCAGCACTGACCATCCCACAGCGCCCACTCCCTCAGCACTGACCCTCCGACAGTGCGGCCCTCCCTTAGCCTGACCCTCCGACAGTGCCCACTCCCTCAGCACTGACCCTCCGACAGTGCCCACTCCCTCAGCACTGACTCTCCGACAGTGCCCGCTTCCTCAGCACTGACCCTCCGACAGTGCCCACTCCCTCAGCACTGACCCTCCGACAGTGCCCACTCCCTCAGCACTGACCCTCCGACAGTGCCAGCTCCCTCAGCACTGGCTCTGAACCTGTATGTGTGATTGACGATCTGTAATCTCTGGAGACGGGACTTTGAAGCTCTGAGCTTGTGACCCAGCAGCCGGTGAGCTGTGGGCTTGATGTCTGGGTGACTGCTCATCTTCGCATCTCGGTCCCTGAGCAGAAAGGGGTCTAATCCTCCTGGGCCGAGCTGATAATGAATCCTGATGGGGCCATTGACAGTTTACAGACCGTGAAAGCAGGTGCTGGGGGGTGGGGGTTGGCGTGTTGGTAGGGGGTGTGCTAGTCCGTTGAGGGGGGGTGCTGCAGATGGCTATCTTTGATTTTGAGCCTCAGGCCTGGTGTTGCCCCGAGAGATATAATGTCTGATCTGCTGCACAAAAGGATATCATTAAATCTGCAGAGGGTTCTGAGCAGATATTGCTGGGAATGAAAGGTTTGAGTTATAAGGAGGAGCTGGGGCTATTTTCTCTGGAGCGTTGGGGGCCGAGGTGTGACCTTATAGAGGTTTATAAAATCATGAGGGGCATGGACAGGGTGAATAGACAAAGTCTTTTCCCCCCAGGGTAGGGGAGCCCAAAACTAGAGGGGCATAGGTTTAAGGTGAGAGGGGAGAGATTTAAAAGGGACCTGAGGGGTAACTTTTTCACACAGAGGGTGGTGCGTGTATGGAATGAGCTGCCAGAGGAAGTGGTGGGGGCTGGTACAGTTACAGCATTTGAAAGGCATCTGGATGGGGACATGGATAGGAAGAGTTTAGAGGGATACGGGCCAAATGCTGGGAAATGGAACTGGATTAATTTAGGATATCTGGGTCGGCACGGACGAGTTGTACCAAAGGGTCTGTTTCTGTATTTTAGAGCTTTATGACTTTAATCCTGCCCCACCCCAAGCCTTCCCTCCCTGAACCTTCTGCTCCTCAGCACTTCAAATGCAGGGAAATTGTGAACCGGTCTGAATGGAGGAGACTGACCATCCCTCACCACCCCCCTATCCCCCACCAAGGGGTTTTGTCTTCAGTCCCTCCAGTCCCAGTTGTTGCTCTGTGAGAACGCCTTTCATACACTCCCCCTTCCCTCCGACACGAGTGACACCCCATTAACCAACCTGCCCCGTACATCCACATTGACTGTAGCTGGCTCTCAGTCTCTTATAGGGAGAGAGAGGCAGGGGAAGAGGGACAGAGAGGGTGAGACGGACAGAGGCGGAGAGAAACACAGACAGAAAATGGGACTGAGAGAGTTAGACCGGAGGGAGAAGCCGAGTAAGAGAGGAAGACCAGATGGAGAAGGAGAGTGAAAGAAGGGGCAGATAGAGAGAGAAGGGATCTCGATTTTCAATGCTCTTCTCAAGACATTTTGAATTCTTCCACAGTGGTCACAAACACACAATGCCAGTTGAATGTCACCTGTTTTACTTCCTGTAATCAATTTCTCACTCCCTGGGGAATCAGCACTGACTTTATTCCCTCTTTTCCCATTTAGCTGCTTGGGGAAGCTTTTACAGTCTGGTTTCATGTTGCTAGCTAGCCTTCTCTTGCTCTTTCTCTCTGTGTTTTTATTCAGTTTTCTTGCCTGTTCTTAAAGCCTGATCAATCTTCCGACCCCCGACCTGTTGGCCTGTTCTGCCTGACCTCTGACCAGCAGGAGGCGGTCAAGGGCAGAGGTCAACATTGCGAGCGCAATCAAATCATCCATTTGAAAATTGCATCATGCCGAGGTGTATCCACTTTAGAACGTGCATCCATGTGGGATAGGGGCAGGCCGAATGGCAGGAGCAGTTGTGTTTACCCCGCAGTTCTCCACAGGGGTTGGAGGAGGTTACAGAAACAGGGAGGGGTGTAGGGGCTGGAGGGGGTTACAGAGATAGGAAGGGGGTGTAGGGGCTGGAGGGGGTTACAGAGATAGGGAGGGGGTGTAGGGGCTGGAGGGGGTTACAGAGATAGGGAGGGGGTGTAGGGGCTGGAGGGGGTTACAGAGATAGGGAGGGGGTGTAGGGGCTGGAGGAGGTTACAGAAACAGGGAGGGGGTGTAGGGGCTGGAGGGGGTTACAGAGATAGGGAGGGGGTGCAGGGGCTGGAGGGGGTTACAGAGATAGGGAGGGGTTGTAGGGGCCGGAGGGGTTACAGAGATAGGGAGGGGGTGTAGGGGCTGGAGGGGGTTACAGAGATAGGGAGGGGGTGTAGGGGCTGGAGGAGGTTACAGAGATAGGGAGGGGGTGAAGGGGCTGGAGGGGGTTACAGAGATAGGGAGGGGGTGAAGGGGCTGGAGGGGGTTACAGAGATAGGGAGGGGGTGTAGGGGCTGTAGGGGCTTACAGAGATAGGGAGGGGGTGTAGGGGCTGGAGGGGGTTACAGAGATAGGGAGGGGGTGTAGGGGCTGAAGGGGGTTACAGAGATAGGGAGGGGGTGTAGGGGTTGGAGGAGGTTACAGAAACAGGGAGGGGTGTAGGGGCTGGAGGGGGTTACAGAGATAGGGAGGGGGTGTAGGGGCTGAAGGGGGTGACATAGATAGCGAGTGTAGGGGCTGGAGGGGGTGACAGCGATAGGGAGGGCGGTGTTAATAGGGAAAAATGTGAACAACGGAATGTGAATATTGAACATAAGGGCATTGATGAGGGTCAGTTCAGCCCAAGCAGCCACTCATCATAGGTTTGAATGGTCGGCTATTCACCTTTACGGGGCATCACGGCAGCATGAAGGTTTGCACCTTGTCCAGTCAGAATTTCTCCCGCAGTGATCGAGGCGTCCGCTAACTGTGCACGTCCCTCCCCGCTCCTATCCCGTACCCAGCCCAGACCGGCGTGTTTCCAGGCTCTGAGGGAGCTGGGGCTGTGAAATAGCCAGCTCGGGGAGCATGTTGTGAATTGTTGAAGCGCCTGCAGCTGCCATGAGGAGAACGCAGCTGCTGCAAGTGTTTCATCCTCCTGGGGGCCCACAGACCAGGCTGTCACAGCCAGGAATCTCACTGAAGGTCTCTCAATCATCCTCTCAGACCCTCCCTCCTTCACAAACCCCCACCCCCATTGCTACCTGGTTTCTCTTTTCTGTCCTGACCACTCTTCCTTGGGTCTTTGTGTTTCTCTTTCACTGTGCGTCTCCCTTCCCCCATTCACCTCCTCTCTCTATCTCTACACCTGTCCCCATTTCTTTCTCTCCATTTTCGTTTCTTTCTTTCCCTCCATCTCTCTGTCTGCCCAGTTAGCCCCTCTCTCTTCTCTCTCTCTATTTCTGTCTGTATCCCCATTTCTCTCTCTCTCTCTCTCCCTGTAACTTTCTCTCTCCCTGTAACTGTCTCTCTCTGTAACTCTTTCTCTCTCTGTCTGTAACTCTCTCGCTTTCTCTCTCTGTAACTCTCCCTCCCTGTAACTGTCTCTCTCTCTCTCTCTCTGTGTAACTCTCTCTCTGTATCTCTCTCTCTGTATCTCTCTCTGTCTGTAACTCATTCACCCTCTCTCTGTAACTCTTTCAGTCTCTTTCTCTCTCTCTCTCATGCTCTGTTCGTCTCTCTTGGTACCTGTTGAGCAGTGTCCCTCTCTCTCCATGTGTGCTTCTCTTACACCGCGCCCCCCACCCCATCTCTCTCTCTCTCTCTCTCTCTCTGTCTCTGTCTCTCTCTCTCTCTCTCTGTGTCTCTCTCTCTCTCTGTGTGTGCCTCTCTCTCTCTCTGTGTGCCTCTCTCTCTCTCTGTCTCTCTCTCTCTCTCTGTGTCTCTCTCTCTCTCTCTCTGTGTGCCTCTCTCTCTCTCTGTGTGTGCCTCTCTCTCTCTCTCTGTGTGTGCCTCTCTCTCTCTCTCTGTGCCTCTCTCTCTCTCTCTCTGTCTCTCTCTCTCTCTCTGTGTCTCTCTCTCTCTCTCTCTCTGTGTGCCTCTCTCTCTCTCTCTGTGTGCCTCTCTCTCTCTCTCTCTCTCTGTGCCTCTCTCTCTCTGTGTCTCTCTCACTCTGTGTGCCTCTCTCTCTCTCTCTCTGTGTGCCTCTCTCTCTCTCTCTCTCTCTGTGTGCCTCTCTCTCTCTCTCTGTGTGCCTCTCTCTCTCTCTCTCTCTGTGCCTCTCTCTTTCTCTCTCTGTGTCTCTCTCTCTCTGTGCCTCTCTCTCTCTCTCTCTGTGTGCCTCTCTCTCTCTCTGTGTCTCTCTCTCTCTCTGTGTGTGCCTCTCTCTCTCTCTCTCTGTGCCTCTCTCTCTCTGTGTCTCTCTCTCTCTCTCTCTCTGTGTGCCTCTCTCTCTCTCTCTCTGTGCCTCTCTCTCTCTCTGTGTCTCTCTCTCTCTCTCCTGTGTGTGCCTCTCTCTCTCTGTCTCTGTGTGCCTCTCTCTCTCTCTCTCTGTGTGCCTCTCTCTCTCTCTGTGTCTCTCTCTCTCTCTGTGTGCCTCTCTCTCTCTGTGTGTGTGTGTCTCTCTCTCTCTCCTGTGTGTGCCTCTCTCTCTCTCTCTCTCTCTGTCTCTCTCTCTCTCTCTCTCTGTGCCTCTCTCTCTCTCTCTCTCTCTCTGTGCCTCTCTCTCTCTCTCTGTGTCTCTCTCTCTCTCTCCTGTGTGTGTCTCTCTCTCTCTCTCCGTGCTTGTTTCTCAGTGTCTCTCCCTCCGTGTGAGTCTATGTTTGTGAGTGTGTGTGTGTGTGAGTCTATGTTTGTGTGTGTGTGTGTGTGTGTGTGTGTGTGAGTGTGTGTGTGTGTCTGTCTGTGTGTGAGTGTGTTTGTGTGTATTTTCTTCTCTCGGCTTGCTCCCTCTCTCTGTACAGCAGTTGGTATTCTGGTGGAGTTTACTTTTGTTAAAATTTAACTCCTAATCCCATGTGCCTTTGGCTGTTTGCTCTGCTGTTCAAAGATAAAACTCCTCTCTTGGATTTTCCGAACGGAACGGGGCCTGGGAAAACAGAAACGGCGTCTATCTGACAAATGCAGAATTACATTGGCATAGCGCCTTTCATGTCAGCGCTCCACAGCTAGTGAAAAGTTTCCCGAAAAGCTGGCTACCAATTCAATCCCACGCATCCCACATCGCAGCCTTCAAAAATTTAGAGCCTTGACATTTTTATAAATATGAGCCTTACAGATGCCACACTAAGATTCCTCTCTATTAGCCGCTCCTGGGTTCAGATGGCAGATGTCCAGTGAGTTTGTCTGGCTCCGGAAAAGCTGCCTATTTAGATGACGTCCCTGCCTATTTCTCCCGACAGCTGGTCAAAACTTCTCTCTCGTTTCAGCCCATTGATAGAATTCTCAAACCAGCTGTCCCTGCGCTGCACTTTGTGTAAAATCAATCATATTTCTCCAGCCTCTAGTGTCAATTTGAAGGCCTTGCTCCATCTGTAAGGTACACCATGGCCTGCGAAGTCCAGCAGCCCACAGACCTACTGGGCAGGCATGGGGTCTTTCAGCTGCATCCTCCTCTGTTCAGTTGCTCTATCTCTCCTCTCATCTCCCTGTATCCCCTCCCTCATCTGTACCTACCTGCCCCTCAGTCTCCTTCTGTATCAGCCTGTTTCCAGTCTCTCTCTGTTCGCCCATCTGCCTATTTCCATCTTCTTCGCCCCCCTCTCTCTCTCTCTCTCTCTGTCTCTCTCCCTGCCTCCCTCTCTCCCCCTGCCCCCATCTCTCTCTCTCTCTCTCTCTCTCTCCCCATGCCTCTCTCTCTAACCCTACCCCTCCCTCTCTCCCCCTGCCCCCATCTCTCTCTCTCTCTCTCTCTCCCCATGCCTCGCTCTCTAACCCTACCCCTCCCTCTCTCCCCCTGCCCCAATCTCTCTCTCTCTCCCCTGCCTCGCTCTCTAACCCTGCCTCTCTCTCTCCCTGCCCCTCTCTCTCTCTCACTCCCCCTGCCTCTCTCTCTCTCTCCCTGCCCATCTCTCTCTCTCTCTCTCTGCCCCCCTCTCTCTCCCTGCCCATCTCTCTCTCTCTCTCCCTGCCCATCTCTCTCTCTCTCTCTCTGCCCCCCTCTCTCTCACTCCCCCTGCCTCTCTCTCTCTCTCCCTGCCCCTCTCTCTTCCCCTATCCCACGCTCTCTCTTGCTCTCTCGCTCTCAGTCTCTCTCTCTCTCTCTCTCTCGCTCTCGGTCTCTCTCTCGCTCCCTCGCTCTCGGTCTCTCTCTCGCTCCCTCTCTCTCTCTCTTGCTCTCTCGCTCTTGCTATCTGTCCTGTCTGTCAATCTCCCCATCTGCTCACTCTCTTTCTTTGTCTCTCTCTCTCTGTCTATTTTCATCTCTTTCTTGTTCTGTCTCTGTCTCCTTCTGTGCTTCACTCCCTTTTCCTCTGTCTCTCTTTTTCTTTCTCTCTGCCACTCTCTCTCCGTCATTCTCGCTGTCTCTGTTTCTCTCACTCTGTCTCTGTCTCACTCTCTTTGTCTGTCTCTCTCTCCCCCTCTGTCTATCTCTCTCTTTGCCGACTGGCCTTTCTTGGTCTGATAGAGGTTTTCAACAGTTGAGTGGGTTCTGGATAGAATCAGTAGGGAGACCCTGATGCTGCTTCTACAAGGAGCAGGAAAGAGAGGTGCACAGATTATGAAGGTGATGTGTAAAAGCAACAAGGGTGAGATAGAACATAGAACATAGAACAGTACAGCACAGAACAGGCCCTTCAGCCCACAATGTTGTGCCGACCATTGATCCTCATGTATGCACCCTCAAATTTCTGTGACCATATGCATGTCCAGCAGTCTCTTAAATGACCCCAATGACCTTGCTTCCACAACTGCTGCTGGCAACGCATTCCATGCTCTCACAACTCTCTGCGTAAAGAACCTGCCTCTGACATCCCCTCGATACTTTCCACCAACCAGCTTAAAACTATGACCCCTCGTGCTAGCCATTTCTGCCCTGGGAAATAGTCTCTGGCTATCAACTCTGTCTATGCCTCTCATTATCTTGTATACCTCAATGAGGTCCCCTCTCCTCCTCCTTTTCTCCAATGAAAAGAGACCGAGCTCAGTCAACCTCTCTTCATAAGATAAGCCCTCCAGTCCAGGCAGCATCCTGGTAAACCTCCTCTGAACCCTCTCCAAAGCATCCACATCTTTCCTATAATAGGGCGACCAGAACTGGACGCAGTATTCCAAGTGCGGTCTAACCAAAGTTTTATAGAGCTGCAACAAGATCTCACAACTCTTAAACTCAATCCCCCTGTTAATGAAAGCCAAAACACCATATGCTTTCTTAACAACCCAGTCCACTTGGGTGGCCATTTTAAGGGATCTATGTATCTGAGATGAGAAAAGTCTTTTTCTCACCCAGTGAGTGGTGAGGGTGTGAATTACACTGCCTGGACACATAGGGAAGGCAGGTTCAACTGAGGCATTGGAGAGGAGTATTGGATGGGGATTTAGATAGAAATAGCCTACAGGGGTATGGGGAAAGGCTATGGAGGAATGGAGATAACACGGTGTAGAGCTGGATGAACACAGCAGGCCAAGCAGCATCAGAGGAGCAGGAAGGCTGCCGTTTTGGGCCTCGATCCTTCCCAATGCCCTTGTTTGAAGAGCTGAATAGCCTCCTTCTGCACTCTAATAATTCTTTTCATCTCTCTCTTTCTCTCTCACTCACTCTATCCCCGAGCCTCTTGCCCACTCTCACTTTCTCTCCATTTGCTCCTGCCTCTCTGTCAATTTGCCGCTGTCTCTCTCTCTGAACTTTCCTCCCTCTCTCCGTTCCTCTCTCTCTCTCTTTCCCATTTCTGTCTCAATCTTTCTCAATTTCCTCTATCACTCTCCAATGCTTTACTCTCTCTCTGTATGTCCCCCCAACTCTCTCTCTCTCTTTCTCTCCATATGTTCCTCTCTCTTTCTCTCCATATGTCACTCTCTCTCTCTCTCTATATATATATATGTCCCTCTCTGTCTCTCCATATGTCCCCCCTCTCTCTTTCTCTTCTTATATCCCTCTCTCTCTCTCCATATGCTCCTCTCTCTTTCTCTCCGTATGTCCCTCTCTCTTTGTCCATTCGCCCATTTCTCTCTCTCCATATGACCCTCTCTCTTTCTCGCCATATGTCCCTCTCTCTTTCTCTCCATATGTCTCTCTCTCTCTCCGTATGCCCCTCTCTCTGCCTATTTCTCTCTGTCTCTCCATATGACCCCCTTCTCTCTCTGTCTCTAGAAATGTCCCTCTCTCTCTCCATAAGTCCCTCTCTCTCTCTGTCTATTTCTTTCTCTCCATCTGTCTGTCTTGTAATTTGTCTCATTATCTTTTCTCTCTCTCTCTCTCCCTAACCATTTGCCTATCTCTCAAATCTCTGTTTTGTGCTCTCTCTCCTTATCTCTTTAGCTATTCTTTGCTTTCTCTCTCTATTTGCCTCTCTCTCCATCTCTCTCTCTCTCTCCCTCCCCATCCCACCCCACATCCCACCTGACCCCGTACCACCTCCCTGCACCTCCCCACCCCGCTCCACTCTCTCTCTGAAGAGATTGCTCATTTCTGATTCTTGACCTTGACGGTCTGGCTCATTTCCAGTGAAGTCATTAGAGAAACAAGGAGCTGATTCAGTCACTGTGGAGCCCTGGGCCTCTCTGAAACAAGGCCGGGAGTTGGGGCAAAGCTTTCTGACCTAGCCTTGCCTCCGAGCTCAGGCGCACAAAGTTCGCCTGGGGGTGTGGGCTGGGGGGGGAGGCTGGGGAAAAAGTGCCTCATGAAGGGCTTCCCTGTTCACACAGCACATGGGCAGAGCCTGACTGGGGTAGGCCTCAGTCTCTATGGCAACACAGACCATTTCTAATCAATGTCGAGGGCATATTGCCAGGGAAATGAGCCGCTCGGCCTTTTCAAAACAGAGCGAGAGAAGGTTAGATGCTCAGTAATTGCCAATGATGTTTAAGAAGCTATTAAATCAGTAGCTACAGGTATCTGACCAGGAGTTAGACCCTTGGCCTTCAGCACTTTCCTGGACGGGGCCGTGTGCTTCACAGATCCCAACAGCGCCCTTTCAATTTTAAAAACCCTTTATCACACATTCTCAAAACGTCAAAACACAATTTGTTGGGGCTTGAGTTTGGATGCAAGACCTGACAGGCAAGGGCAACAGAAAGATTGCACAAATGCCCACCAGGCCCCACAGTTTGAGAGATAAGTGAAGGGCTCAGACATCTGTGAAGTCAGCCCTCAGCGTTGTAACAAGCAACGTTTGTCCGAAAAGAGACGGGCGCAGTAAGGAAGAGTTCCCCCCAACCCATGCACAGCTCACTTCCCACTTCTCGGCGATTGTTTAAAACATACCTCAGGCCGACAGTCCCGCTGCCAGCGCTGAGGGTGTGCTGCACTGTCGGAGGGTCAGTGCTGAGGGAGTGCTGCACTGTCGGAGGGTCAGTGCTGAGGGAGTGCTGCAATGTCGGAGGGTCAGTGCTGAGGGAGTGCTGCACTGTTGGAGGGTCAGTGCTGAGGGAGTGCTGCACTGTCGGAGGGTCAGTGCTGAGGGAGCGCTGTACTGTCGGAGCGTCAGTGCTGAGGGAGTGGGCACTGTTGGAGGGTCAGTGCTGAGGGAGTGGGCACTGTCGGAGGGTCAGTGCTGAGTGAGTGAGCACTGTCGGAGGGTCAGTGCTGAGGGAGCGCCGCAGTGTCAGAGGGTCAGTGCTGAGGGAGTGGGCACTGTTGGAGCGTCAGTGCTGAGGGAGAGGGCACTGTCGGAGGGTCAGTGCTGAGGGAGTGCTGCACTGTCGGAGGGTCAGTGCTGAGGGAGTGGGCACTGTCGGAGGGTCAGTGCTGAGGGAGTGCTGTACTGTTGGAGCGTCAGTGCTGAGTGAGTGAGCACTGTCGGAGGGTCAGTGCTGAGGGAGCGCTGCACTGTTGGAGCGTCAGTGCTGAGGGAGTGGGCACTGTCGGAGGGTCAGTGCTGAGGGAGCGGCGCACTGTTGGAGGGTCAGTGCTGAGGGAGTGCTGCACTGTCGGAGGGTCAGTGCTGAGGGAGCGCTGCACTGTTGGAGCGTCAGTGCTGAGGGAGTGGGCACTGTCGGAGGGTCAGTGCTGAGGGAGCGGCGCACTGTTGGAGGGTCAGTGCTGAGGGAGTGCTGCACTGTCGGAGGGTCAGTGCTGAGGGAGTAGGCACTGTCGGAGGGTCAGTGCTGAGGGAGCGCTGCACTGTCGGAGGGTTAGTGCTGAGGGAGTGGGCACTGTCGGAGGGTGTTTGAAGCAAATAATTCCACAGACACACCACTCTCTGTGTTCAGAAATTTCTCTGCACCTCAGCCCTGAAAGTGCTTATTCTTAAACTATGGCAGGCTGGTTCAGGGCCGGCCCAACCCTTGGGAACATCCCTCCTACATCAACCCTCTCACATCCTCTCAGAATGCTCATTGAGAATCTGCGTCATTCTCCCAAACCAAGAGAAGATATTCCTAACCGATCCCATCCCTCTTTATCTGTCCATCCTGCCATCCCAGCCATCAATTTGGGAAAACCTTTGCTGCCCTCCCTCCATCGCTAGAGCCCTCCTTCCTCAGATAAGGAGACACCAAGCTGTCAACACAGTGGTCCATGGGGGTGTTCTCACCAAGGCCCTTGTATAGTTGATTTTAATTATTACTGCATGACTGACAATTGCAGGTTAATGTTCAAATTTACCAGAGACTGTGTGTCATAGCCAGAAGTCTGTTGCGGGGGTATATCGCTCTGGGGCCTCTTATCTCTGCCCTGAGGTGTTGAAAGGGTGCGACAGAAATGCAAGCTATGAAAACTCAGACCAAATTCCTCCGGGGGCTGGCAGTGAACTCTAGCCCTGAGGTTTGAGGCAACACACTCCTCACGACACGGCCACCTTCAACCCATCCCCCTGCTCCCTTCCTGAGATGATGCTGAGGAGTTGGGGTTGGGAGGGGAGGCGCTAGGCTAGGGACGGCAAAGGTTCCAGTGACCGGAATGGGAACTGGCCCAGATGGTCCTCTCTGATCTCTCCTGAAAACTCAAGGAAAGCTCCGACTGTAGGAATTCTCAGGCCTGGGAGAATCCAGGCCCCATCCAGCTGTTGCAGTGCCAGGATCATGGACACTTTCCGAAAGCGAGCGCGAGTAAACAGAACGCAGGCCATGACAGGCGGTCACCAGGCGCTTTGGTCATGAATAACTTGGGAGATGGAAATAGCTGCCAGGAGATAAATGAGATGAGAGGGAGATGTGCATTCCATCAGCCGGGAATGATTGAAGGGGGAGAGTGCAGGGTCAGCTTTAATCTGTGTCAAACCCTGTGCTGTCCCAGTATGTCACTGTGTAACACTGAGGTACAGTACCGGTGGGGACAGGTCTGTCCCTGTATAACACTGGGGTACAGTACCGGTGGGGACAGGTCAGTCACTGTGTAACACTGGGGTACAGTACTGGTGGGGGACTGGTCTGTCACTGTATAACACTGGGGTACAGTACCAGTGGGGGACGGGTCTGTCACTGTGAAACACTGAGGTACAGTACCGGTGGGGACAGGTCTGTACCTGTATAACACTGGGGTACAGTACCGGTGGGGACAGGTCAGTCACTGTGTAACACTGGGGTACAGTACCGGTGGGGGACAGGTCTGTCACTGTATAACACTGGCGTACAGTACCAGTGGGGGACAGGTCTGTCGCTGTATAACACTGGGGTACAGTACTGGTGGGGGACGGGTCTGTCACTGTATAACACTGGGGTACAGTACCGGTGGGGACAGGTCTGTCACTGTATAACACTGGGGTACAGTACCGGTGGGGACAGGTCTGTCCCTGTATAACACTGGGGTACAGTACCGGTGGGGGACAGGTCTGTCCATGTGTAACACTGGGGTACAGTACCGGTGGGGACAGGTCTGTCACTGTATAACACTGGGGTACAGTACCGGTGGGGGACAGGTCTGTCGCTGTATAACACTGGGGTACAGTACCGGTGGGGGACGGGTCTGTCGCTGTATAACACTGGGGTACAGTACCGGTGGGGGACAGGTCTGTCTCTGTATAACACTGGGGTACAGTACCGGTGGGGGACGGGTCTGTCACTGTATAACACCGGGGTACAGTACCGGTGGGGACAGGTCTGTCGCTGTATAACACTGGGGTACAGTACCGGTGGGGGACGGGTCTGTCACTGTATAACACTGGGGTACAGTACCGGTGGGGACAGGTCTGTCACTGTATAACACTGGGGTACAGTACCGGTGGGGGACGGGTCTGTCGCTGTATAACACTGGGGTACAGTACCGGTGGGGGACGGGTCTGTCGCTGTGTAACACTGGGGTACAGTACCGGTGGGGACGGGTCTGTCTCTGTATAACACTGGGGTACAGTACCGGTGGGGGACGGTCTGTCACTGTATAACACTGGGGTACAGTACCGGTGGGGACGGGTCTGTCTCTGTATAACACTGGGGTACAGTACCGGTGGGGGACGGGTCTGTCACTGTATAACACCGGGGTACAGTACCGGTGGGGACAGGTCTGTCGCTGTATAACACTGGGGTACAGTACCGGTGGGGGACGGGTCTGTCACTGTATAACACTGGGGTACAGTACCGGTGGGGACAGGTCTGTCACTGTATAACACTGGGGTACAGTACCGGTGGGGGACGGGTCTGTCCCTGTATAACACTGGGGTACAGTACCGGTGGGGGACGGGTCTGTCACTGTATAACACTGGGGTACAGTACCGGTGGGGGACGGGTCTGTCGCTGTATAACACTGGGGTACAGTACCGGTGGGGGACGGGTCTGTCGCTGTATAACACTGGGGTACAGTACCGGTGGGGACAGGTCTGTCCCTGTATAACACTGGGGGTACAGTACCGGTGGGGGACAGGTCTGTCACTGTATAACACTGGGGTACAGTACCGGTGGGGGACGGGCCTGTCACTGTATAACACTGGGGTACAGTACCGGTGGGGGACGGGTCTGTCACTGTATAACACTGGGGTACAGTACCGGTGGGGGACGGGTCTGTTGCTGTATAACACTGGGGTACAGTACCGGTGGGGGACAGGTCTGTTGCTGTATAACACTGGGGTACAATACCGGTGGGGACAGGTCTGTCACTGTATTACACTGGGGTACAGTACCGGTGGGGACAGGTCTGTCACTGTATAACACTGGGGTACAGTACCAGTGGGGGACGGGTCTGTCACTGTATAACACTGGGGTACAGTACCGGTGGGGGACGGGTCTGTTGCTGTATAACACTGGGGTACAGTACCGGTGGGGGACGGGGCTGTCTCTGTGTAACACTGGGGTACAGTACCGGTGGGGGACAGGTCTGTCTCTGTGTAACACTGGGGTACAGTGCCGGTGGGGGACGGGTCTGTCTCTGTGTAACACTGGGGTACAGTACCAGTGGGGACAGGTCTGTCTCTGTGTAACACTGGGGTACAGTACCGGTGGGGACAGGTCTGTCACTGTATTACACTGGGGTACAGTACCGGTGGGGGACAGCTCTGTTGCTGCCGACCACTGGAGATTTTTGGAGCGATGCCATGAACCCTTTTCTCAGTAAGTTGCAAACATGGTAGAGATGTCCTGTGTCTGTCTTCCTCCCTGGCCTCATTCACTCACCGTGACCCGGTTATGCTGTGTTTTGCTTTACTCTTGCTGTGCATGTTCTTGCAACTGGGCAGGGCAGCAGCACTCTCCCGACTGTGAGGGCGGTCTGAGCTCAGGATTGGCGCTTTTGTGTGGCCCCGGTTCATTTTCCCCACTCAGCTCAGGCTGACAGTTGTCATCCCTCTCCCCGGGACCCATTAGGAACTATGACTGTACACAAAAGCTGCCAGCAAATCTAAACCATAGTCGGTTCAGGTACTGTGCGCTCACCTGCTCAGTGTTAATTTGTCTCCTGGACTGAATCCAGCTTCGAGCTCGCAACATGAAACACTATTCAAACCGCAGTGCAAACAACTTCAAAACACGCTCAGCGCAGAGAGATGGGTGCAAGGACTAATAATTTCTCTGGCAATTCGACAGGGCTTGGTTCTGGGTTCACTTGTAGAAATGATTTGGATGCAAATTTCAGAGGCATGATCAGTAAGTTTGCAGATGACACCGAAACTGGTGGTAGAGTGGACAATGAATGAGGTTATCTATGATCACAAAGAGATCTTGATCAGTTCTGTGAATGGTTTGTGGAGTAGCAAATGGAATTTAATTTAGATAAATGCGAGGTCTTGCATTTTAGTAGGACAAACAAGGGAAGGGCTTTATACATTTAATGGTAGGGCCCTGGGTAGTGTTTTCGAACAGAGAGACCGAGGGGTTCAGGTACAAAATTCTTTGAAGTTTGTCTCACCTATAGATGGGGGCTGGGTGGGGAGGCGTTAAGACACACTTACATTCATCGCTCAGCCCTTTGAGTGTAGGAGTTAGGGACGTCATGTTGAGGTGGTACAGGACATTGGTGAGGCTCCTTCTGGAGCACGGGGTCCAGCTCTAGTCTCCCTGTTACAGGAAGGATACTGTTAAGCTGGAGAGGGCTCAGATGAGATTTGGGTGTGGAAGTTATCAGGAGAAGCTCGTTAAGCTAGGAATTTTTTCACTGGAGGGTGGGAGCTTGAGGGTTGAACCTACAGATGTTTCTAAAATCAGGAGGGGCATAAATAAGGCAGGTGGCTTTTCTCGAGGGTGGGGGATTTCAAGACCATGGGGCATATCTTTAAGGTGAGAGGAGAGAGATTTCAGAAAGACATGGGGGGCAAATTTTTTACACAGAGGGTGGTTTGTGTGTGGAATGAGCTTCCAGAGGAAGTGGTGGGTGTGGGTACAGTAACAGCATTTAAAAGACATTTGGATAGGGACATGGGTAGGAAGAGTTTAGAGGGATATGGGCCAGGAGAAGGCAGGTGGGAGCTAGTTTAATATGGGATTATGGTCAGCACGGACTGGTTGGACTGAAGTGTCTTTTTCCATGCTGTATGACTTGAGGACTCTGACCAGAACAATGCCAGGGACAAGAGACGTTAGATCCAAGTTGAGAGAGACTGGAACCATTCCCTCGGACAAGGCGATAGGGTTAAGGAGGAGATTGACTCAGGTGTTCAGAACCCTTGAGGGGATTTCAGTTAAATCGAAAGAGAGACAGTGTTCCTTGGGTAGGAGGGTCCATCACCAGAGGCACATTGATTAGAAGAATCGGGAAGATGAGTGGGGATGGCAGGGGGAGGGATAGTGGGTTTGGATATAATTTGAAAAACCTCACACTGACCCATTAGTCCAGCTTCCACACCCCCTCCCTATTTCTGTAACCTCCTCCAGCCCCTACACCCCCTCCCTATCTCTGTAACCCCCTCCAGCCCCTACACCCCTCCCTATCTCTGTAACCTCCTCCAGCCCCTACACCCCTCCCTATCTCTGTTACCTCCTCCAAGCCCTGCAACCATCACTGTGACATGTCCAGTGCTCACTCCCTCAGCACTGACCCTCCGACAGTGCCCACTCCCTCAGCACTGACCCTCCGACAGTGCCCACTCACTCAGCACTGACCCTCTGACAGTGCGGCCTCCCTCAGCCCTGACCATCCGACAGTGCGGCGCTCCCTCAGCACTGACCCTCTGACAGTGCGGCCTCCCTCAGCACTGACCATCCGACAGTGCGGCGCTCCCTCAGCACTGACCCTCCAACAGTGCGGCGCTCCCTCAGCACTGACCCTCCGACAGTGCCCACTCCCTCAGCACTGACCCTCTGACAGTGCAGCGCTCCCTCAGCACTGACCCTCCAACAGTGCGGCCCTCCCTCATTCTGAAGTTCAGTGCTGTAATGACTGGAGTGAGGCTTAAAGCCCGAAGGTGGAGGTGAGGGAGACAACACATTGGGAATGTACAGCTGAAACATTGTTCTCGACAGGAAACTGCGTGTGTTGTGGTCTGTCTGTTTTTCAGGTGATTTACTCTGCAGCTGGAGACGAGTGAGCTTTCCCTCCAAGCTGCTCGTTTTCAGTAATCTGGATCTTCTCTGTCTCGTTTATCAAGCAAACACGTGACTGTGTGTCTTGTGCTCTGTTGTTCTCGTCTGCTGCCACATTGAGTTTTCTTCACTGTGAAGGCCGCTTCTCTCTCCCAGGCATCAATTTGTTTGTTTGCCTGCCCGTGCTCTACACGGTTATACATAACCCCGTGTGTGTGTGCGAAGGTCTGCTCAATCGCTCAGCTCACTGTAAGCTCACTCAAAAGACTCTCATTCCCTCAATAGTAAGGGCCGGTCACTATGGTTACCCTCATCTGGCCTGCGTTGGACGAGTGGGCCCTGAGGCACAAAGTTACCTGATAGCAATTGGCTTCATTTCCCAAATCCGAGTGCCAAGCACTCACAGTACGCCCCCCCTCATTCCCTCCACCGCCCCCCCTCAGTCTTCCCCATCTCCCCTTTCTCTCTCACTTTCTCTATCCCCCCCTCATTCCCTCCACCGCCCCCCCTCAGTCTTCCCCATCTCCCCTTTCTCTCTCACTTTCTCTATCCCCCCCTCATTCCCTCCACCCCCCCCTCAGTCTTCCCCATCTCCCCTTTCTCTCTCACTTTCTCTATACCCCCTCATTCCCTCCACCCCCCCCTCAGTCTTCCCCATCTCCCCTTTCTCTCTCACTTTCTCTATCCCCCCCTCATTCCCTCCACCGCCCCCCCTCAGTCTTCCCCATCTCCCCTTTCTCTCTCACTTTCTCTATCCCCCCCCTCATTCCCTCCACCGCCCCCCCTCAGTCTTCCCCATCTCCCCTTTCTCTCTCACTTTCTCTATCCCCCCCTCATTCCCTCCACCGCCCCCCCTCAGTCTTCCCCATCTTCCCTTTCTCTCTCACTTTCTCTATCCCCCCCTCATTCCCTCCACCGCCCCCCCTCAGTCTTCCCCATCTCCCCTTTCTCTCTCACTTTCTCTATCCCCCCCTCATTCCCTCCACCACCCCCCCTCAGTCTTCCCCATCTCCCCTTTCTCTCTCACTTTCTCTATCCCCCCCTCATTCCCTCCACCGCCCCCCCTCAGTCTTCCCCATCTCCCCTTTCTCTCTCACTTTCTCTATCCCCCCCTCATTCCCTCCACCCCCCCCTCAGTCTTCCCCATCTCCCCTTTCTCTCTCACTTTCTCTATCCCCCCCTCATTCCCTCCACCGCCCCCCCTCAGTCTTCCCCATCTCCCCTTTCTCTCTCACTTTCTCTATCCCCCCCTCATTCCCTCCACCGCCCCCCCTCAGTCTTCCCCATCTTCCCTTTCTCTCTCACTTTCTCTATCCCCCCCTCATTCCCTCCACCGCCCCCCCTCAGTCTTCCCCATCTCCCCTTTCTCTCTCACTTTCTCTATCCCCCCCTCATTCCCTCCACCCCCCCCTCAGTCTTCCCCATCTCCCCTTTCTCTCTCACTTTCTCTATCCCCCCCTCATTCCCTCCACCACCCCCCCTCAGTCTTCCCCATCTCCCCTTTCTCTCTCACTTTCTCTATCCCCCCCCTCATTCCCTCCACCGCCCCCCCTCAGTCTTCCCCATCTCCCCTTTCTCTCTCACTTTCTCTATCCCCCCCTCATTCCCTCCACCCCCCCCTCAGTCTTCCCCATCTCCCCTTTCTCTCTCACTTTCTCTATCCCCCCCTCATTCCCTCCACCGCCCCCCCTCAGTCTTCCCCATCTCCCCTTTCTCTCTCACTTTCTCTATCCCCCCCTCATTCCCTCCACCGCCCCCCCTCAGTCTTCCCCATCTTCCCTTTCTCTCTCACTTTCTCTATCCCCCCCCTCATTCCCTCCACCGCCCCCCCTCAGTCTTCCCCATCTCCCCTTTCTCTCTCACTTTCTCTATCCCCCCCTCATTCCCTCCACCCCCCCCTCAGTCTTCCCCATCTCCCCTTTCTCTCTCACTTTCTCTATCCCCCCTTCCCTCCACCCCCCCCTCAGTCT
>NC_081394.1:2416807-2426807 GCF_030684315.1 Stegostoma tigrinum | reverse complement strand
CCTCTGAATCTTCTCAACAACTGTTTTGACTTGCCTGGGGCCACCTGATGAAAATCATACATGAGGTCTCTCTTCCTCTGTAATCCCCACAAAGTTGTGCCGTTGTAATGTCTCTCAGTGTCTCCTTCCGGGCCAACTGCATTGCTGTGCTTTTCTGTGCCCAAACGGCCGACTTGACAACGCTGCCCCTGAAATCACTCAGGAACATCCTCATAGTTCACTGTCCTCCCCAACTCAGTATCATCTGCACATTGAAACACGAGTACATTCCACCTTGCAATGGATTAGCCAGGTCACTGTGCTCTGTTAAGTCTCATCCTAGAGCAGAGAGAGAGAGAGACAGAGAGAGAGAGAGAAAGAGTCAGAAGGAGTGGATTTGTTTGCAGCGTTTTCTGATTGTTTCAGGTTGCTTTCTGATCGATGCTTATCAACACTATGAGCCAGGAACCCTGCCTCGGATCTCGACCTGCAGAGACAGAGCTGGGGTTGTTGGGGGGTGGGGGGGTGGTGGGGTGTGGATTGTGAACACATGAGTTAGAAACAGCAAGCCAGCAGTGCCTGGATGTAGAGCTGTACATACACCATTCGGCCCATCTCGCCCATGGCCAAGTGTCCCCGATCTGACCAAGCCCTGTTCGCTGACCAGATTTTCCAAATTAATCCAGTCCCATTCCCCATCATTTGTCCCATATCCCTCTAACCCCTTCCTATCCATGTCCCCATCCAGGTGCCTTTTAAATGCTGTAACTGTACCAGCCCCCACCACTTCCACTGGCAGCTCATTCCATACACGCACCACCCTCTGTGTGAAAAAGCTACCCCTCAGGTCCCTTTTAAATCTTTCCCCTCTCACCTTAAACCCGTCCTCTCCAGTTTTGAAATCCCCCCACCCTAGGGAAAAGACCTTGACCACTCACCAAGCTTATAAACCTCTATAAGGTCACCCCCCAGCCCCCGACACTCCAGGGAAAATAGCCCCAGCCTATCCAGCCCCTCCCTGTAGCTCAAACCCTCCGAACCTGGCAACATCCCTGTAAATCTTTTCTGAACCCTTTCAAGTTTCACACCATCCTTTCTGTAGCAGGAAGACCGGGATTGAACGCAGTATTCCAAAAGTGGCCCTAACCAATGTCCTGTACAGCCCCAACATGACCATCCCAACTCCCTATACTCAATGCACTGACCAGTAAAGGCGAGCGTACCGAACACCTTCCTCACTGCCCTGTCTACCCGCGACTCCACTTTCAAGGAACTCTGTACCTGCCCCCCGCAAGGTCTCTCTGTTCAGTAACACTCCCCAGGACCTTACCATGAAGTGTATCAGTCCTGCCCTGATGTGCCTTTCCAAAATGCAGTGCCTCACATTTATCTCAATTAACCTCCATCTGACACTCCTGGGCCCTTCGGCCCATCTGATCGAGATCATGGTTTGTGTTCTCAGTGTAACTTTGCTGCCTTTTCTACCACTTACCCGCTTCGGCACCTGTTTCCCACCCCCCCCCACCCCACCCAACCACTACCGACGGTCGTTGATCAGTTGAAATCTACCCCCACTCTGCCCTGGGTAACTCTACCCACCCTCTGCTCTCTGGAGGCGAGATTCCGCAGAGACTCGGAAAGATTCGAACTGTCGTCACCCTTTGCTTTCGTTGGGGGGTGGGGGTGGGGGGGGTGGGGGGAGTGCTGGTGGGCTTTGTGGTGAAGTGCGTATCCTGGCTGGGCGGCGCTCTTGGCATTCTCCGGTACCCCCATGCCTCTCTTGAATCGCTCCATCCCGAGCTACACGTCGCTTCCGGCTGTTCGGCTGGGGGCACGGCGCAGCGAGGTCGGCTTTCGCCCGAGAGGAGGGCGAGTGTCCGGCTCAAGGACCGGCCCCCTGCGTTTGAAGGCAGAAGATGCTGTAAAAAATACCAGCTGCTGCTGTGTGCATCATATGGGCCTCTCAGTGTCTTGTGACAGCTCCTCGTGGTTTCTCTGGCCAACGGCCTGTATCAATTTCCCAATTCTCTCTAATGCCCTGACTCTGGGTCATCTTGTCTTGACTCACCCTTGATAAGTCCTCAGCTTCCCTCCGCTGTCCCACATCTTCCTCACAGCGAGATTATCAGCGGCACACACACACACACACACACAATACACTTAGAGCCCATTCGCAGGGACATCTCACAGGCAATGAGACAGGCAATCACTCATCCTGAGTTGCCTGCTGAAAAGTGACTTCGGCGTTCCGGGTTTGAGTGAAGATTGGCAGCTTGCTGTCGAGGTTGGCCAAGCTGCGAGGCTGGGTATCAGACCTCACCAGGACCTATCCTCAGCGCTGCGGAGTCTCCTGTGAAAAGCTGCTGTCTGGTGCCGGCTGGAATTTATAAGGACCAGACATCCTCGGTTTCCACGCTCACAGACGAGGGAAAAAAAAGCCATTCTTTCAACTGGGACTGCACAGCTGTAGCAGGACAAGCCAAAGAGAGGACAACCAGGGAATTCTGGGAGCTTGGCATTCATCCACCAGCTCCGTCAACGAATGCATTGAGTTAGCCCCGATATACAACGCCCAGCAGGAACCAGCACCTACCGAAAGCAGAAAAGCCCCAGGCCAGATAAATTCAAACTGGCACAACACCACACAAACGGAGGATGCCACTGAGTAAAGGGGACGAAACGTCTGCTATTGAACCTCCCAGCGAACACAACATCTATACTGGCGTCTCACAAATGCCAAGCTATGGCCATCGCCAAATAAGTACAATCTTACCACAACCCCTTGACGTTCAACGGTGTTCCCATCACTGACTCTCCATCATTATCAACATCCTGGGGGTTACCATTGACCAGAATCTCAACTGGGACTCACCACATAAACACATCGGCTACAGGAGCAGTTCAGAGGCTGGGAATCCTGCAATGAGTAACTCCCGTCCTGACTCCCCCCAAAGCCTGTCCCACCTTCGACATGGCACAAGCCAGGAGGGGGATGGAATACTCCCCCCTTGCCCCTGGATGGGGGCAGCTCCAACAACACTCAAGAAGCTCGACACCATCCAGGACAGAGCAGCCCCCGCTCGATCGCCCCCACATCCACAAACATCCCACTCCCTACCCGCCACGACACTCAGTAGCATTTGGCCCATATCCCTCTACGACCTTCCTATCCATGTCCCCATCCAGATGCCTTTTAAATGCTGTAACTGTACCAGCCCCCACCACTTCCTCTGGCAGCTCATTCCATACACGCACCACCCTCTGTGTGAAAAAGCTACCCCTCAGATCCCTTTCAAATCTTTCCCCTCTCACCTTAAACCTATGCCCCTCTAGTTTTGGGCTCCCCCACCCTGGGGAAAAGACCTTGTCTATTCACCCTATCCATGCCCCTCATGATTTTATAAATCTCTATAAGGTCACCCCCTCAGCCCCCGGCGCTCCAGGGAAAATAGCCCCAGCCTATCCAGTCTCTCCCTGTAGCAACATCTTCGCGTATCTTTTCTGAACCCTTTTGAGATTCACTTCATCTCTTTAATAGCAGGGCTTGAACCCCTTCAAATATAACAGATTGCAAAATGTCCTGACTTAACTCTGCAAAAGGCGTCCCCAAGAGCACCACAGCTCCACGCGACTGAGAACCACTTTCCTGCGCAAGCTCCATATCCCATGAGAACCCATCGCTTTCTCCGTCTGGGGAACCCACAGACTGATTGAGCCCCTGTGGTTGTCTGGTGCAGAGTTTGAAAGACTTCCCACTCTCTGAAAATCCTGAGTTTTCACTGGGCTATCCGTTATCCCGAGATCGTTCCCCAGCTCATGCATCACCGCTCTGTTGCACCCTTGTTTGAAACAGTATTTGTCAATTTCTCTGTTATAAAATAATCCCGCTGTCTCGGGGGTTAATCTGACAAACATCTGTTGCGTTCCCTGATTGGTAAACCTGTCCCTCCTGAGATCGGGAGAACAAGATTGTCGCACAATTGCTCCCCACCCCTGCCAATCCCTGTGGGAGTGAGCTTCACATTCCCACCCACACCCTGTGGGAGTGAGCTTCACATATCCCCCCTGACTCCCTGTGGGAGTGAGTCCGGCATTCCCACCCATTCCCTGTGGGGGCGCGTCCCACACTCTCCCCAATCCCTGTGGGAGTGAGTCCCACATTCCCACTCATTCCCTGTGGGAGCGAGTCCCACATTCCCACTCATTCCCTGTGGGAGCGAGTCCCACATTCCTCCTCCATTCCCTGTGGGAGCGAGTCCCACATTCCTCCTCCATTCCCTGTGGGAGCGAGACCCACATTCCTCCCCCCAATCCCTGTGGGAGCGAGCCCCACATTCTGCCCTCCCACTCTCTGTGGGAGTGAGTCCCACATTCCACCCTCCCACTCCCTGTGGGAGCGAGTCTCACATTCCCCCCAATCCCTGTGGGAGTGAGTCCCACATTCCACCCTCCCACTCCCTGTGGGAGTGAATCCCACATCCCCCCCTGCCTGTTGGAGTGACCCCACATTCCCCCGCCTCCCTGTGAGAATGAGTCCCACATTCCCCGTCCACACTCCCTGTGGGAGTGAGTCCCACATTCCCCCTCTGCCCTGTGGGAGTGAGTCCCACATTCCCCCTCAATCCCTGTGGAAATGAGTCCCACATTCCCCCCAATCCCTGAGAGAGAGTACCACATTCTCCCCCCACCAATCCGAGTGGGAGTGATTCCCACAGTCTCCCCACTGTATAGGGGAGCGCTCCGAAATTCCTGAGTGGTTTTATAAGAGCCTTTTATATCCGTGGCCCCGGGGCCTGGGAGCCAGTGCCATCCGTACCACTCGCCCCCATTAAAACCCGTCTCCGTTCTCACCACCCTGATAAGATCAGCCATTGTTCCTCACTGCCTGAAAGAAACAAGCCCCAACACATCGACACCTTCCGGCGACAGCAGAACCAGAATAAATTCACACGCATTCTCATCCCAGAGTGTGGAACAACTTGAAAGGCGGGGCTCCGGGGATTGGTTTTGGAACGAGAACAGAAAATCCTCGAGTGAACAGGTGGGAGGTAGAGGATGATCAAGGGAGAAGCTCCACAAGCTTCTCCACGTCAGTCCCTGAACCACACACAGACTGAGACACACACGTCTAGTGAGAGACAGGCTCACTGTGTGAACCGAGACAGGCAAACAGCTCACACACAGGCAGTGTGAGGGAGAGAGACGCACACACACACACACACACACACACGCACTCACACACACACACACACAGACACACACAGACAGACACGCACACACACACAGACACACACACACATACACACACACATACACACACACAGATACACACTCACATACACAGATATAAACACACAGTCACTCACAGATATACGCACCCAAACCCCAAACTTTATATCTTGTTTATTCACTGGACATGAGTATCATTGGCTGGGTCCAGCATTTATTGCCCCATCCCTAGTTGCCCCCCTTGAGAAGATGAGGGTGAGCTGCCTTCTTGACCCACTACAGTCCATGTGCTGTAGGGTTGACCCACAGTGTCCCTTATGGAGGGAATTCCAGGGATTCTGACCCAGCGACACTGAAGGAACGGGGATATATTTCCCAAGTCAGGATGGGGAGGGGCTCGGAGGGGAACTTGCAGGGGGTGGTGTTCCCATGTACCTGCTGCCCCTTGTCCTTCCTGATGGAAGTGGCCGTGGGTTTGGAAGGTGCTGCCTGAGGGGCCTTGGTAAGGTTCTGCAGAGCATCTTGTGGATGGTACACACTGCTGCGACTGAGCGTCGGGGTGGGGGGAGGGAGTGGGATGTTTGTGGATGTGGGGCCGATCGAGCGGGGGCTGCTCTGTCCTGGATGGTGTTGAGCTTCTTGAGTGTTTTTGGAGCTGTCCCCATCCAGGGGCAAGGGGGTAGTATTCCATCCCCCTCCTGACTTGTGCCTTGTCGATGGTGGGACGGGCTTTGGAGGGAGTCAGGATGGGAATTACTCGCTGCAGGATTCCCAGCCTCTGACTTGCTCTTGGAGCCGTTGTGTTTATGTGTTGAGTCCAGTTGAGTTTCTGATCAATGGTAACCCCCAGGATGTTGATAGTGAGGGATTCAGTGATGGGAACACCAGTGAATGTCAAGGGGCAGTGGTTAGATTTTTTAAAATTATTATTTCATGGAATGTAAATGTCTTTGGCTAGGCCAGCATTCATTGGCCAGAGGGCAGTTAAGAGTAAATGGGCCTGGAGTCACATGCAGGCCCAGACTGGGTGAAAATGGCAGATTTACTTCCCTGAAGGGCATTGGTCAACCTAATGGAGATTTCCCCCCACATTGTCAGTAATGTATTCATGGTCAACAGGTGATTCTCAATTCCATACTTTTTTTAAAAATTGGATTCAAATTTAACCATCTGCTATGGTGGGATTTGAACCCAGAACGTTACCTCGATCTCTGGATTAACAGTCTAGGCCATCAGCTCCCCAACTTGGGCTGAGTGATAAGATTAAGGTTAGGTCTCAGTCACAGGATTAAGGTTTGTCCTGGGTGATAGGGTTTGGGTTTGGCCTGGGTGATAGGGTTTGGGTTTGGCCTGGGTGATAGGGTTAGGGTTTGGCCTGGGTGATAGGGTTAGGGTTTGGCCTGGGTATAGGGTTAGGGTATGACCTGGGTGATAGGGTTTGGGTTTGGCCTGGGTGAAAGGGTTTGGGTTTGGCCTGGGTGATAGGGTTAGGGTTTGGCCTGGGTATAGGGTTTGGATTTGGCATGGGTATAGGGTTTGGGTTTGGCCTGGGTGATAGGGTTTGGGTTTGGCCTGGGTGACAGGGTTTGGGTTAGGCCTGGGTGATAGGGTTTGGGTTTGGCCTGGGTATAGGGTTTGGGTTTGGCCTGGGTGATAGGGTTTGGGTTTGGCCTGGATGATAGTGTTTGGGTTTGGCCTGGGTATAGGGTTTGGGTTTGGCCTGGGTGATAGGGTTTGGGTTTGGCCTGGGTATAGGGTTTGGGTTTGGCCTGGGTGATAGGGTTTGGGTTAGGCCTGGGTGATAGGGTTTGGGTTTGGCCTGGGTATAGGGTTTGGGTTTGGCCTGGGTGATAGGGTTTGGGTTTGGCCTGGATGATAGTGTTTGGGTTTGGCCTGGGTATAGGGTTTGGGTTTGGCCTGGGTGATAGGGTTGGTGTTTAGCCTGGATGATAGGGTTTGGGTTTGGCCTGGATGATAGGGTTGGCGTTTAGCCTGGATGATAGGGTTTGGGTTAGGCCTGGATGATAGGGTTTGGGTTTGGCCTGGGTATAGGGTTTGGGTTTGGCCTGGGTGATAGGGTTTGGGTTAGGCCTGGATGATAGGGTTAGGGTTTGGCCTGGGTATAGGGTTAGGGTTTGGCCTGGGTGATCGGGTTTGGGTTTGGCCTGGATGATAGGGTTTGGGTTTGGCCTGGATGATAGGGTTAGGGTTTGGCCTGGGTATAGGGTTTGGGTTTGGCCTGGGTGATAGGGTTTTGGTTTGGCCTGGGTATAGGGTTAGGGTTTGGCCTGGGTGATAGGGTTAGGGTTTGGCCTGGGTATAGGGTTAGGGTTAGGCCTGGGTAATAGGGTTTGGGTTTGGCCTGGGTGATAGGGTTAGGGTTTGGCCTGGGTGATAGGGTTTGGGTTTGGCCTGGGTGATAGAGTTAGGGTTTGGGCTGGATGATAGGGTTACGATGGGGATCTGGTGTTGGATGTTGGATTAGGGTTAGGGTTAGGATCAGGATCTGGTGTTGGATGTTGGGTTAGGGTTAGGGTTAGGGTTAGGATCAGTATCTGGGTTAAAGGTTGGGTTAGGGTTCAGGTTAGGATCAGGATCTGATGTTGGATGTTGGGTTTGGGTTCAGGTTAGGATCAGGATGTGGTGTTGAAGGTTGGTTTAGGATCAGGATCTGGTGCTGGGGTTAGGGTTAGGATCAGGATCTGGTGTTGGATGTGGGGGCTGGATTTAAGATGATGCCGAAATGTTTCTTTGCTCTCTGATTGGCCACAGTGCGCATGTAAATTGTTGGGGTTTAGTGGGGGTGGGGGGGAGATGCGAGCGAGGTGGAAGTAGCCAGCAGCAGAAACATTTGGCGAAGGCTCTCGGTTGTTTCGGGGTGGCGCGTCCCAAAGCTGGCATCGACTCACGTGGAAGCCTTTGTGAACAAGGGTCGGTCACGAGCCTAGACCCGCCCAAGCCCCCCTATCCTGACCTCGCTCCCCCACTCCTCAACCCACCAACACACCCCCGGGCCCTGTGCGTTCCATCGCTGAACCCGCGTCCTCTCGCTTCCTCTTTCTGCAGGTACCCTTGGATCTGTGGAGGTGTTAGTCCCGGGGCACATCGACGCTGAGGTTGCGTACCCAGTCAGAATCCCATGCACCCACACCATCACCAGCGCCAACTCCAATGTGATGGTGGAATGGTTCATCGTAAGTGTGCCAAGGCAGCGGGGGTGGGGGCCGAGCGGGATTGGTGGCGGGCGAAGACCGCGATTGGCAATACGTTGGACTGGGAGGTCGGTTGCGCAGCGCAGGGTGGGCTCTTCCGAGCGAAGGGCGGGCGTGCAAAGCCAGCAAGAGATGTCGGAGACCCCCGGCTCCCAGTTGCCCGATGGTGGTGGTGGGGGCTGTTGTGTTGGGGGGGGCCGTTGACCAACGGGTTGAGATGGGACTTCCTCGTCCCTGTGTTATTGACTTTTCCACACACCAAACACGCTCCCATATCCCCAAAATACAGGGGGGTAAGTATCTGGAACACCGCCCCCCATGGGGTAAAAGGAGAGGGCAGGGGGGGTGTTTGAAAAGAGCATTGGCCACAGATGCAGGATCAACGAAGTGCCGGGAACGATGACGAAGGCCATTCAGCCCATTGAACCTGTACCCGTGGCTATCCTTCACCATCCCAAATATTTCCACCTGCTTCGATTCGGAAACTGCAACAATCCTATCTCTGTTAGCACCCCTCCTAGCTCCCCAGCCGCTACACCCGCTTCCTGTCTGTAACCCCCGCCAGCCCCTACACCCCCCCCATCTCTGTAACCTCCTCCAACCCCTACCCCCTGCCTATCTCTGTAACCTCCTCCAGCCCCTACCCCCTGCCTATCTCTGTAACCTCCTCCAGCCCCTACCCCCTGCCTATCTCTGTAACCTCCTCCAGCCCTTACACCCCCTCCCTGTCTGTCACCCCCTCCAGCCCCTACACCCCATCCTGGCACCTAACAAGCGCCTTAACTAAGGGCCTAGGTTCGATTCCAGCCTTGGGTAACAATCTGTATGGAGTTTGCACATTCTCCCTGTGCCTGTGTGGGTTTCCTTTGGGTGCTTCAGTTTCCTCCCACAGTCCAAAGATGTGCAGACTAGGTGGATTGGCCATGATAAATAGCCTGTAGTGTTCAGGGGTGTGTGTGCGTTATAGGGGGATGGGTCTGGGTGGGATGGTCCAAGGGGCGGTGTGGACTTGTTGGGCCGAAGGGCCTGTTTCCACACTGTAGGGGATCTAATCTAATCCAATCTAATCATTAACCCCTCTTGCCCTTTCCTGATGCTCTTTGGGAACTGAGCTCTGTTTGACTGAGTTTTTGAATCCTTTGATATAATGCCGAAGCCTTTCAGCATCTGGTCGCTGTCAGTGAAAAAGCCGTGTACCTTTTGTGAAGCATCAGGCGCTATACAAATGCAAGACCTGTTTGATGTCCATTTAGTTGTGTCTTTCTGCTTTGTGAAACCCGTCCCTCCCCCTGACCTGTGCCCAGATGAACAAACACGGCGAGCGACAAAGAATTGCTTACAAAGACGAGGCAAGCAGTGTGATGGACCCGGGCACACCCTACACTGGGCGGGTGACCGTGGATAGTGACTACAGCCTGGTGATCAGTCGGGTCGAGGTGATGGATGAGCGGCCTTTCCTGTGCCAGGTAATTGCCGGAGCTACGGGAAGCCAGGAAGGGAAAACCGAGCTCAAGGTCTATGGTGAGTGCTTTCTCTGTGGAGCTTCATACTCTTCAGTGACCCAGCGCTGAATTCCGCTT
>NC_081394.1:2259307-2411807 GCF_030684315.1 Stegostoma tigrinum | reverse complement strand
TTGAAGAACGAGGAGGAATCTTATCGAAACCAATCGAGTTCTGACCGGGCTTGAGAAAGTCAACACAGAAGGGATGTTCCAGATGACAGGGGAGGGTGGGAGTGTGGGACCAGGGGGTCACAGTCTGAAGGAGATGGAATAGGACCGAGATGAGGAGTACAGCTGTCACCTGGAGAGCGTATGGGGAGCCTCTGGAATTCACAGAAAGCAGTTGAGGCCAAAAGACTGGATGGTTTTGAGAAGGAGTTAGAAGCAGTTCTTGGGGCTAAAGGGATCGAAGGGTGTCGAGGCTGGGGGTGGTGGGAGGAAGAAGGGAGCAGGTGATGAGTTGGATGGTCAAGGGGCATGAGACAGGTTTCCTATTCCCCCTGTTACCAATGAACATGCGATAAGTTTTCCACTAACACCCCCACCAACACCCTGATCCCCATCACAATGGACCATTTCTCCGTCACCTTCCGTCCTGATGACCAATGGTTGGGGCAATGGAGTGTGAGAGTGAGAGTCTCGGAGGGTTGAATGGCCTGCTCCTGTCTGTGCTATTTCGATGCTTCTGACCAGAACAGCATTGGTAATCAAACGTAGCCATCTGAGCTGGATTGGAGAGAGAGCTCGCGACAATTAACCAGCTGATGTTGGATCACGCTCCCTGGATGGTGTAGACAGTCACTACGGTATTGGGGGGGGGTGGGGGCGGAATTTTATGTTGGGACAACGTCACCCTGCGTCCCACAGATGAGCTAGAGCCCAACGATAAAACCACTGAGCCTGCCGCTGACCCTCTCGTCCAAACTCTCTCCTCCAGATGCTCCAGAACGGCCCGAGGTTGAATCCAATCCAGCCACGTTATCCGTGAACGAGCAACATCCTTCCGAGGTGAGGGCAGATCCCGAGCCGGATTTCGGGGTCTGAGTCCCGGTGCTTCTGGCTGGCAGGAAGGTCTGTGGGGTGGGGTGGTGGGTGCCGAGGGGAAGCTTCGCAAACGAGATGCCAGATCCACGCGATGGCAGACCTGCATCGTTCTTTTCCGTTTGCCGTTCTCAGATTGCGAGCACAGGGCACAAAAAGAGAGGTGGGGGTGGGGGGCAGCTGGGGGTTGACTTCAGCCAGGAGCGGCGAGGGTCTGGATTGTGGGAGGATTAGGGCAATGTTGGGGTGGTACGGGTTGGAGTTGGCTTCAACCCAATTGTTCATTCAGAGGGCTAGCACGGACAGAATGGGCCACATGGCCTGCTTTTATAGTGAAAGCTATTGGGCTTAGGGAGGACAGGGGCATTTCAGAAAGCAGGAACACTGTAGATTGAAGAGGTGCACCAGGATACACTGGATGGGCTGAAGGGGTTGTCCCATGCACAGATTTCCTGCATTCAGAAAGCAGGAACACTGTAGATTGAAGAGGTGCACCAGGATACACTGGATGGGCTGAAGGGGTCGTCCCATGCGCAGATTTCCTGCATCCAGAAAGCAGGAACACTGTAGATTGAAGAGCTGCACCGGGAAACACTGGATGGGCTGAAGGTCCTGTCCCATGCTCAGATTTCCTGCATTCAGAAAGCAGAAACACTGTAGATTGAAGAGGTGTGCCGGGACACTCTGGATGGGCTGAAGGGGTCGTCCCATGCACAGATTTCCTGCATTCAGAAAGCAGGAACACAGTAGATTGAAGAGGTGCACCAGGATACACTGGATGGGCTGAAGGGGTCGTCCCATGCGCAGATTTCCTGCATCCAGAAAGCAGGAACACTGTAGATTGAAGAGCTGCACCGGGAAACACTGGATGGGCTGAAGGTCCTGTCCCATGCTCAGATTTCCTGCATTCAGAAAGCAGAAACACTGTAGATTGAAGAGGTGTGCCGGGACACTCTGGATGGGCTGAAGGGCCTGTCTCATGAGCAGATTTCCAGGCCCTGGGAGAAAGTAGAACCTTGTGGAAGGCACAGGGCCAGGTTCCAGGGGGCTGAATGGCCTCATTCGGCCCCATTTTCTTCTGTTCCCATGTCTAGAGCGAGACCCCCCACCGAGGGCAGTTGGGCAGTAGATTAGTGGTGCCCGGAGGCAGGTGGAGGGGTAGCAAATGGAGGGGTGGGGCATTTCGGCCCTGGCTGATGGGTCCATTACTGATACCCGCTACCCCTTTGTCTGGCAGATTGGAGTCTGTACCAGTCAGAATGGTTATCCAGCACCCACCATTCAATGGTACAAGGATGGCATCCTATTGCAAACGGTTACCACGCACAATGAGGGTGAGTACCTGGGGTGGGTCGCATCCCACCCTCCCCTGTTCCTCACTCTTCCTCCTCATTCAGTCTCATTCTCTAACTCACTCCTCTGCTTTCTCTCTCTCTCTCTCTTCCTCCTCTTCATCTGTTCTTTCTCTGGCTCTTCCCTCCCAATTCTTCCTCCTCTCCAACTCTCTCTCTCTCTTTCTTCTCCTCAATGCTTTCTCGCTCCGTCTAAGTCTCTCTCCATCCCGGTAGTTCCCATCCTCTTTCACCTCCACTACCATCAAATCCATCTTTTGCCTCTGTTGCACCAACTTTCTCCTTCTGTCCCCGATACACTCTCTCTCTCCTGATTTCCTCCTTTCTGGCCCTTCAGCTTGCCTCGCTCCTTCTCTCTCCCATTTCGTCCAAACCCCTCCAAGCTCCCATTTTTCACACCTCTCTCACATACATTTGCTCTCTCTCTCTCTCTCTCCCTCTCTTTCTCTGTCTCGCTGTCTCCAGGCCCTCCCTCCTTCACTCTTTCTTCCTGTCCAAATCTCTGGCACTCTCTCTCTTCCTCTCTCTGGCCCTGTCTTTCCCATTCACTCTCTCTCTCTCATTCTCTGTGTCTCAAAATCTCAGGCACCCTCACTCTTTTCCTCTTCTCTCCTGTCTCACTCTCCCTCTTTCTCTCCTTTTTGATGACTTCTCTCTCTCACTTTCCGTCCCTCTCACACTCTATCTCTCTCCCTCATTTTTTCCTAACGATGAGCGTCCCTCTCCATCTCTCACTCCATCTCCCTCCACTCTCTCTATTCTCTGTCTTTACATTCTTTCTCTCTCTGTCACTTCCTCTCTAAACTTTATATCTCTCTCTGTTTCCTCTCTCTCTCTATCTCTCTCTCAATTCTTTGTCTCCTCTCTTTCTCTGTCTATCATTTTCGTTCCCGATCTCTCTACTTCTCTCTCTCAGTCCCTCTGTCTCCCTCTCCCTCTCCACAGTCTCTGTCCCTCCCTCTCTCCATCCTGTCTCCACTTCTCTCTCCCCCCTCCCTCTCCTTTCTCTCTCTCCCTCCCTCTCTCCACTCTCTCCGCTTTCTCCTTTTCCCTCGCCCACTTCCTCCACTTCTCTCTCCCCACTCCGTCCCTCTTCTCTCTCTCTCTCCCACTATCCTCTCTCCACTCTCTCCTTCTCTCTCCCCCCTCCCTCTCTCTCTCCCTCTCACTCACTCCAGTCTCTCCCTCTCCACTCTCTCGCTCCTCTCTCTTCTCCATTCCTCCCTCTTCCCCATTTCTTTCTCTCCCCGCTTCTCTCTCTCCCCACTTCTCTCTCTCTCCCCACTTCTCTTTTGCCCCACTTCTGTCTCCACTCTCTCTCTCCCTCCCTCTCTCTCTGCCCACAACAGTGCCTCATGTCGCACACACTCTCTGCTCCTGCCTGTCCCAGCTGCCTGGAAGATACAGCGAATTCAGATCGCAGGCTGCCTTAGTGAAGTGTGTCTGGGCTGGCTCTCTCAGAAATGTACACGTCTGGTACCTCAAGGGAAGTCAGTCACACTCTTTCCCCGCCATCCCCCCACTCCCGTGAGAGAGCCCACTGTCCCCACTCCCCAAGCCCCCTTCTGCCAATATAGATCGCTCAAACAGCTGTCTCTGTCTTTGAGCTTGGGGCTTGTTAGAATACCTCTGAGAAATGGGCTTTGAGCCAACTGGGACAGGTGGGAATGTGGCAGCTTTCTCTCACACAGGGAGATGGAGAGGGGGAAGGGGGTTACTGCCAAACATTCTCAGCCCTGGGAACCCCTCCGGGAGGCTGATCGAGGCTGTCAGATTCCCCAGTGTTCACCAGAACAAAGTGGGATCTCTCCCACCTACAGCTTATTCCAAAACCTTAGCAAAATGATCTGCATTTACACACTAAAGCAGTCGCCCTGCCTCTCTCTCTCTCTGTCTCTGTCTCTATCTCTCTCTCTCTCTTTGTCTCTGTCTCTCTCTCTCTCTCTCTCTGTCTCTATCTCTCTCTCTCTCTGTCTCTGTCTCTCTCTCTCTCTCTCTGTCTACATCACCGTCTCCATCTCTGTCTCACTCGCTCTCTGTCTCCATCTCTGTCTCTGTCTCCTCTATCTCTGTCTCTATACCTCCCTCACTCTTTCTCCATCTCTCTCTCTCTCAGTCTCTCTGCCTTTGTCTCTCTCTCTCTGCCTCACTCTCTCCCTGCCTCTGTCTCTCTCTTTCCCACTCCCTCTCTTTCTCTCACTCGGTCCCTCTCTCTCTCGTTTTGTCTCTCCTTGAAATTTTCTTTCTGTCTCTTTCACTTTATCTCATTTTCCCTCCTCTCTGTCTCTCTTTCCCCTCTCTGTCTCTATTTCTCGCTTTCCTTCTCTGTCTGCTACTCTCTTGCACAGTCTCTCTCTCTCGCTTTCTGTCTCTGTTGAGGTCCTTCTCTCACTGTCTCGCTGGAGTTTATCCATGCTTACTGCTGGCTCGCTGTTCTGTCACACAACATTTCAGTCAGTCTGTCGCCAAGTGAGAATGGAGGAACCATCTTTACCAGCTGCTTCTCTGTGGGGATCTCCCTCTCCATCTCCGTCTCCCTCTCTCTCTTGTCTTCACGGCACTGAAAGATCCAGAAAAAGGCAGCTGGTGAGAGATGGCTCCAGAAGCCTCTCATCACACTGACTCCAAATCATCTATTTTCCGCTCGGCCCTCTCTCTTTTCCTCTTTCTGTGTCTTTCTCCTCCTGTCCCTCTCCCTTGCTTCCACCTGTCTCTCCGTACACCTTTGACCCTCTATACCTCTGAGCCTTCACCTCACTTTCCCTCCATGCCGCTTCTCCTACTTCTTTCCCTAAATCCCTCTCCCTCCCTCACTATTCCTCTTTATCTGACCCTCTGCACCTCAGAACATCTGCCTCTCCATCCTTCTCCCTCTCTCCTTCAGTAACTCCCGATCAGTCTCTCCTGCCATCTTTCTCTTTCTCTGACACGATCTACCACTCCCTCAGCACTGACCCTCCGACAGTGCCCGCTCCCTCAGCACTGACCCTCCGACAGTGCCCGCTCCCTCAGCACTGACCCTCCGAAAGTGCGGCGCTCCCTCAGCACTGACCCTCCGACAGTGCCCGCACCCTCAGCACTGACCCTAAGACAGTGCCCGCTCCCTCAGCACTGACCCTCCGACGGTGCCCGCTCCCTCAGCACTGACCCTCTGACAGTACCCACTCCCTCAGCACTGACCCTCCGACAGTGCCCGCTCCCTCAGCACTGACCCGAAGACAGTGCCCGCTCCCTCAGCACTGACACTCCGACAGTGCCCACTCCCACAGCACTCACCCTCTGACAGTGCCCACTCCCTCAGCACTGACCCTCTGACAGTGCCCGCTCCCTCAGCACTGACCCTCCGACAGTGCCCACTCCCTCAGCACTGACCCTCCGACAGTGCCCACTCCCTCAGCACTGACCCTCCGACAGGGCCCACTCCCTCAGCACTGACCCTCCGACAGTGCCCTCTCCCTCAGCACTGACCCGAAGACAGTGCCCACTCCCTCAGCACTGACCCTCTGACAGTGCCCGCTCCCTCAGCACTGACCCTCCGACAGTGCCCACTCCCTCAGCACTGACCCTCCGACAGTGCGGCGCTCCCTCAGCACTGACTCTCTGACAGTGCGACACTCCCTCAGCACTGGCCCTCCGACAGTGCCCACTCCCTCAACACTGACCCTCCGACAGTGCGGCACTCTCTCAGCACTGACCCTCCGACTGTGCCCACTCCCTCAGCACTGACCCTCCGACAGTGCGGCGCTCCCTCAGCACTGACCCTCCCACAGTGCCCACTCCCTCAGCACTGACCCTCCCTCAGTGCGGCGCTCCCTCAGCACTGACCCTCCGACAGTGCCCGCTCCCTCAGCACTGACCCTCCCACAGTGCCCACTCCCTCAGCACTGACCCTCCCTCAGTGCGGCGCTCCCTCAGTACTGACTGGATGCTGGATCAGACAGTGACTCCCACATCCTGAGACACTGAAGGGCAGTGGGTGAAGGTGCACAGGATAATGTGTGAAGAGGAGACAGTTTCAGAATGAACAGCCTCTCTCTCTCTCTCTGTCTGTCTGTCTGTTGCCCTGTGTTTAGATATGTACATGATCCCTCGTATTGTGAAGGAAGCCAGTGGGCTGTTCACTGTGACCAACAGACTCTACTTGAAGCTGTCCAAGGCCGATAAAGATTCCAAATATCACTGCCGCATCCTCTATCAGATGATGGACAATCGGAAACACACACTAGACTCCGAACCTTTCCGAGTCACCTTACACTGTAAGTCCTTATTCCCTTCAGCCCGTGAATGGGCATCCTGAGGGGCAGCAGATTCCTGGGGGGGCGCTAGTGTTTGAACCCAGCTCCTGTCTGTACTGAGCCCAGTCCAGGTTGTTCATAAATCTCAGTGATTCAGTCGTAGAGAGATATTTGCTCTTTTCTGAGCTGGGATGTCGGAAACAATTCGTCGCTGGTTCACAATGGACCTTTCGAGGTGGGGAGATGGGAGCTTCGAATCACTTTCTCGTTGTCACATGTGCTGAGATAAAGTGGCGAGTATTGTTTTGCTCCCCTACCAGACAAAACGTACCCTCTGTTCAGAGCAGAGTGCAGTGCTACAGCTACAGAGAAGGTGCAGACCAATTCTGCTCTGATTTGTGAGGGGTCGATTCATGAATGTGATAGAAGCAGGGAAGAAGCTGTTCTTCAATCTGTTTGTATCTTTGCATCTTCCGACCAATGGAAGGGGGTAGACAAGAATATAACAATATATTCATCACCTCCCCATCCTGGCTCACTCACATTGATGTGATGGAGCAGATACAACATCGCCTCTCCTTCCTCAGGCGGTTCAGGAAATTCGGCCTGTCCATAAGGACCCTCACCAACATCTACAGAAGCACCACTGAAAGTAGACTGTCCCGGTACGTAAGGGCCTGGGATGGCAACTGCTCAAAGAAACCACAGAAGGGACTTGTGGGAGTTGAAGCCATGCTGTTGGAGCTATTCCTCTCTGCGAGGTGGCCGCGCAGCCAATGGCGGTGCAGGGACACTGGAGAGGCCATTCAGCCCATTGACATTCGGTGATCAGTTTAAATCCAACCGGCAGACTGCAGGATGTAGGAGATCAGCTCAGCCATTCAGCCCGTCAGCTCTGCTGGGCCATTTGATCATGTTTCTCAGCCTCATTCTCCCCGTGAGCCTCCATCCCCTCACTGATCAGGAACCTACCCGTCTCTGTCTTAAACACACTCAATGACTTGCCCAACCCAGCTCGCCTCTGTGGGAAGATAATAAAATGTGAGGCTGGATGAACACAGCAGGCCAAGCAGCATCTCAGGAGCACAAAAGCGGATGTTTCGAGCCTAGACCCTTCATCAGATGGAGGGTCTAGGCCCGAAACGTCAGCTTTTGTGCTCCTGAGATGCTGCTTGGCCTGCTGTGTTCATCCAGCCTCACATTTTATTCTCTTGGAATTCTCCAGCATCTGCAGTTCCCATTATCTCTGATACTATTACCCCTCTGTGGGAATGTGTCCCACAGATTTACCCCCACTCTGGCTGAAGACACCTGTTTTAATCCATCTGTATGATGTGGGTGTTACTGCCTGGGCCCAGCATTTATTGCCCATCTCTAGTTGCCCCCCTTGTGAAGGTGGGGGTGAGCTGCCTCTTGAACCCGCTGCAGTCCCCTTGTGCTGCAGGGTTGACCCACAATGCCCCTTAGGGAGGGAATTCCCGGATTCTGACCCAGCGACACTGAAAGAACAGGGATATATTTCCCAAGTCAGGATGGGGAGGGGCTCGGAGGGGAACTTGCAGGGGCTGGTGGTCCCATGTACCTGCTGCCCCTTGTCCTTCCCGATGGAAGTGGCCATGGGTTTGGAAGGTGGTGCCTGAGGGGCCTTGGTGAGGTTCTGCAGAGCATCTTGTAGCTGGTACACACTGCTGCGGCTGAGCGTCGGTGGGGGGGAGGGAGTGGGATGTTTGTGGATGTGGGGCCGATCGAGTGGGGGCTGCTCTGTCCTGGATGGTGTTGAGCTTCCTGAGTGTTGTTGGAGCTGCCCCCATCCAGGGGCAAGTGGGGAGTATTCCATCCCCCTCCTGACTTGTGCCTTGGAGATGGTGGGACAGTCTCCCGCAATCGATCATGGCTGATCTGTTTCTCAGCCCCAGTTTCCTCCCCATAACCCTCCATCCCCTCACCAATCAGGAACCTACCTATCTCTGTCTTAAGCACACTCAATGGCCTGCCCTCCCCAGCCCTCCTCTGTGGGAATGAGTCCCACAGATTTACCCCCACCGTCCAGCTGAAGAAATTCCTCCCCCATCTCATCTCTAAAGGGCCGTCCCCTCATCCCGAGGCTGTTCCCTCGGGTCCCGGTCTCTCCCACTGGTGGAGCCATCTTCTCCATGTCCGATCCATCCAGGCCTCGCAGTATTCCGGAAATTTCTGATCAGATTGCCCCTACGGACCTATCCGTCTAAACTCCATTGAGTACAGAGCGCTCTGTGCATCTTTAAACCGACTCAGAGTCCTGACATCCTCTACCCTCGGGGGGAGGGGGGCGGGGATGGTCTCTGAAGATTTGCACCGTGTTGCGGGATCTAATCTCAATCTCTCCCCGCCACCCCCGACTAGATTACACGGAACACGTGACCTTTAACTTCACCTCTGACCCCACAATCCGAGAGGGGGACAACGTCACCCTGAGCTGTTTCGCTGATGGCTTCCCACAGCCAGAGTATGCCTTCTACAGGATGATGGTGAGTCGGTGGCAGGGGGAATGGGGTGTCTGGGGATGACGAGGGGGCACAAGAGAGGGGTGGAGGGGTGCCACAAGGGGTGTGGGGTAAGGCGGGGTGGGCAAGGGATGGGAAAAGGGAGGGTAGCCATGAAAGGGGTGGTGAGATTGGCGGGGTTGGGTGCCAGGGATGTAGGGGGCAGAGGGAGAGGATTGGGGAAGGTCAGTCGGGATGAGAGAGTCACAGTGTTACAGGGAGCGTGAGATAATCTTGGAAGTGTGTCTGTGTGTGCACGAGTGTGTGTGTGTGTGTGTGTGTGTGTGTGTGTGTGTGTGTGTGTGTGTGTGTGTGTGTGTGTGTAAGTGTGTGCGCGTGAGTGAGTATCTGAGTGTGTGTGTGTGTGTGGTTAGTGTGTGTGTGTGTGAGTGAGTGAGTGTGTGCCAGTATGTGTGTGTGTGTCAGTGTGTATGTGTGTGAGTGTGAGTGAGTGTTAGTGTGTGTGTGTCAGTGTGAGTGTATGTGTGTGTGAGTATGTGAGTGTGAGTGTGTGTGGTTAGGGGGTGTGTGTGTGTGAGTGTGTGTCTGTGTGAGTGTGAGTGTCAGTGTGTGTGTTGAGTGTGTGTGTGTGAGTGCATATGAGTGTGTGTGTGTGTGTGAGTGTGTGTGAGTGAGTGTGTGTGAGTGTGAGTGTGTGTGTGTGTGTGAGTGTGAGTGTGTGTGTGTGTGAGAGTGTGTGTGTGTGAGTGTGTGAGCCAGTGTGAGTGCGAGTCAGTGTGTGAGTGTGTGAGTGAGAGTATGTGAGTATGAGTGTGTGTGTGTGTGAGTATGTGAGTGTGAGTGTGTGTGGTTAGGGGGTGTGTGTATGAGTGTGTGTCAGTGTGTCTGTGTGTGTGTGTGAGAGAGTGTGAGTGAGTGTGTTTGAGTGAGTGTGAATGTGTGTGTGTGAGTGAGTGTGTGTGAGTGTGTGAGTGAGTGTGAGTGTGTGTGAGTGAGTGATTGTGAGTGAGTGAGAGTGTGTGTGTGAGTGAGTGTGTGTGTGTGAGTGTGTGTGTGTGTGAGAGTGTGTGTGAGTGAGAGTGTGTGTGTGTGTGTGAGTGTGTGTGTGAGTGTGAGTGTGTGTGTGTGTGAGTGTGTGTGTGTGTGTGTGTGAGTGTGTGTGTGAGTGAGAGTGTGTGTGTGTGAGTGTGTGTGTGTGTGAGAGTGTGTGTGAGTGTGTGTGTGTGAGTGTGTGTGTGTGTGTGTGTGAGTGAGTGTGTGTATGTGAGTGTGTGTGTGTGAGTGAGTGTGTGTATGTGAGTGTGTGTTGTGTGTGTGAGTGTGTGTGTGAGTGTGAGTGTGTGTGTGTGTGTGTGAGAGTGTGTGTGTGTGTGTGTGTGTGTGAGTGTGTGTGTGAGTGAGAGTGTGTGTGTGTGAGTGTGTGTGTGTGAGTGTGTGTGTGAGTGTGTGTGTGTGTGTGTGTGTGTGTGTGTGAGAGTGTGTGTGTGTGTGTGTGTGTGTGTGAGTGTGTGTGTGAGTGAGAGTGTGTGTGTGTGAGTGTGTGTGTGTGAGTGTGTGTGTGAGTGAGAGTGTGTGTGTGTGTGTGTGAGTGTGTGTGTGTGTGAGAGTGTGTGTGAGTGTGAGTGTGTGTGAGTGTGTGTGTGTGAGTGTGTGTGTGTGTGTGTGAGTGTGTGTGTGAGTGTGAGTGAGTTTGTTTTGACACTTGTTGCTCGATCTTTCAGAACGACGAGGAGGTGGAGCTGGAGAACGGTAAACATGGCGTCCTGACCCTGCCGAATGTAACAAAGGCGCAGAGTGGGACATACGTGTGCGAGGCCCTGGATTTCGATGCTCCCGGTGATGTCGAGCTGAAGAAGGAGCTCAGCATCACTGTCAACTGTAAGGCTGCCAGACCGCGCTCTCCCACCTTCCTACGTGTCCATCACCAACCTCCCTCCACACGGAATTCACCCACAACATTGTTCTCACCTTAAACCATTTCCCTCAGGTTGCTGACAACACCAGCACTCCTTTTCAACTCTATCTCTGTAACCCCCACCAGCCCCTACACCCCCTCCCTATCTCTGTAACCCCCTCCAGCCCCTACACCCCCTCCCGATCTCTGTAACCCCTCCAGCCCCTACACCCCCTCCCTATCTCTGTAACCCCCTCCAGTCCCTACACCCCCTCCCTATCTCTGTAACCCCCTCCAGACCCTACACCCCCTCCTATTCTCTGTAACCCCCTCCAGCCCCTACACCCCCTCCTATTCTCTGTAACCCCCTCCATCCCCTACACCCCCTCCCTATCTCTGTAACCTCCTCCAGCCCCTACACCCCCTCCCTATCTCTGTAATCCCCTCCATCCCCTACACCCCCTCCCTATCTCTGTAACCCCCTCCATCCCCCACACCACCCCACCCCCCCATCTCTCTAGCCCTGTCATGCTTTGTGAAAGATGGTGGCCGTTGATGTTTGACAGGGGGGTGAGCCTGCGTCCTGTGACAAACTCTTTCCCAACGTTGCCAATCCGAGAGGAGAATCCTCAGCACTTTGGGATTGGATGGGCCATGTTTGCATAGCAACAGTTAACGCTGACGTTGCTGGGTGTTTGATGGGGAGGCCAGAGATCTGGTTTGCGGGCGTGAGGGAGCAGCAGGAATTTCCCGGAGCTGTGAGAGCGCTCCATTCCCACTGTGGTCGGGAACGTGCGCACGCCTTCCCTGAGAGTCGGGGGGTGGGGGGGAGGGGGCGCAGCAAGGCGAGAATGGAAGATGTGTATGGCCATTTTTCTAATTGTGTAACTTTCTCTCTCCCCTTAGACATCGAGCGGCCTGTACTCAGCGAGAAGGGGCCGGTCTTCCTGAATTTGGGAGATAACTATAAGATCTCCTGCTCTGCCCAAGGATCAGTCACCCCCAAGGTCATTTGGAAAAAGGTTGGTCGATGGATTTGTGAAATGGTCCTCCTGTTCTCTCCCGGCCTGTCTTCCCGTTTCGACCTGGAACGCCAAAGGATCCCAGGGGCCCCCTCAACCTGTTGTTCCGAAGCTATTTCCTATTCTCTCAAGGGAATAATGGCTAGATTTCTCCTAACCCACTTTCGGAGGCTTACAATGATGTCTGAGACCCTGGTGACGCAATGGCTGGAGCACTGCATCAGGCTACAGGAAGAACGCCACTTCTTTGGAGAGGAAGAGAGTTACCAGAGCATGGCCAGGGCAGGAGAAAAGTAGCCATGAGGACAGGCTGGGTCTGCTTTCTGAGGAACAGGGGCTCCAGCCCCACACTGTGTTCCTCCAGCCCCACTCTGTGTTCCTCCAGCTCCACACTGTGTTCCTCCAGCCCCATGCTGTGTTCCTCCAGCCCCACACTGTGTTCCTCCAGCCCCACACTGTGTTCCTCCAGCTCCACACTGTGTTCCTCCAGCTCCACACTGTGTTCCTCCAGCCCCACACTGTGTTCCTCCAGCCCCACACTGTTCCTCCAGTTCCACACTATGTTCCTCCAGCCCCACACTGTGTTCCTCCAGCCCCACACTGTTCCTCCAGTTCCACACTATGTTCCTCCAGCCCCACACTGTGTTCCTCCAGCCCCATGCTGTGTTCCTCCAGCCCCACACTGTGTTCCTCCAGCCCCACTCTGTGTTCCTCCAGCTCCACACTGTGTTCCTCCAGCCCCATGCTGTGTTCCTCCAGCCCCACACTGTGTTCCTCCAGCCCCACACTGTGTTCCTCCAGCTCCACACTGTGTTCCTCCAGCTCCACACTGTGTTCCTCCAGCCCCACACTGTGTTCCTCCAGCCCCACACTGTTCCTCCAGTTCCACACTATGTTCCTCCAGCCCCACACTGTGTTCCTCCAGCCCCACTGTGTTCCTCCAGCTCCCACACTGTGTTCCTCCAGCCCCACACTGTGTTCCTCCAACTCCACACTGTGTTCCTCCAGCCCCACACTGTGTTCCTCCAGCTCCCTGCTGTGTTCCTCCAGCTCCCCACTGTGTTCCTCCAGCTCCCCACTGTGTTCCTCCAGCTCCACACTGTGTTCCTCCAGCCCCACACTGTGTTCCTCCAGCTCCACACTGTGTTCCTCCAGCCCCACACTGTGTTCCTCCAGCTCCACACTGTGTTCCTCCAGACCCATACTGTGTTATCTCTCTCTTCTCTCAATTGTTTCTCTATCCACATTCTCTTTCTTTCTCCCTCTCTTTCATTGTCTCTCTCTCTCTCTCTCTCAATCTCTGGTCACTTTCACTTTTTCTCTTTCACTCTTTCTTTCTCACCACTTTCTCTCTCCACACTTCTTTTCTCTGTCAATACACTTTCTCTCGCTCTCTCTCTGTTTCTATCCATATACTGTTTCTCCCTCACTTTCTCTCACCACCTTCTCTCCCCACGCTCTCATTCATTCTCTCTCTCTCTTCACTCTCTCTTTCTCTCTCTCTCCGTCCACTTTTTTTCTCTCTCTCTCTAACGCATCAACCCTGTCAAGTCCTTTAGAATCTTGTTTGTTTCGATATGGAAGATAGAGAATTTAGACACGGGGTGGAAGCAGAAATTGCTGGAAAAGCTCAGCAGGTCTGGCAGCATCTACAGAGAGAAATCAGAATTATCATTTCGGAGAGACCCCTTCCTAAGAACTGTAGAAAAGTAGAAGAGACTGGCTGAAATTGTATAGCGCCCTTCACAGATCTCTCGGACGGTGGTGACCTTCAGCTGGAAGTGGAGGATGATTGGGTCAATGCTATCTCATTGAAGGGCAGGGTGCAGGTGATGGGCTGAATGGCCTTGCTTCCGCTTCTACTCCCTACTAAAGGCTGGGAGGTGGTGTACTGGTGGTGAGATCTTGGGATTTGTGACCCTCCCTCATTCTGACTTTGTTGCAGGGGAAAGAGATGCTGTCCGACTCAGGGAGTCTCTCCCTGGAGGGAGTGAGCTACCAGTCTACTGGGACCTACGTCTGTGAAGCGAGGGCCCCGTCAATACGGGGACTGAAGCGAGCCCAGAGCGTTGAGGTGTATGTACAAGGTAACGGGGAGCACCCCAATGGAGACCACCCTCCAAAAGAGACAGGCTCCGCAGCTGACACTGTTTCAACATGCCTTTACGTAGCTCCTTGCGCAAGGTGCTCTGACTGTTATTACACAAGCATACCGGTCCCATGGGAAGAGATGTTAGGGACAGCCCTCCCCTCAGAACGAGGGCAAGTCAATGCTCAGAGGTGTCTTGAAGGAGTAACCAGGAGTAATGTGTGTGTGTGTTTGTATGTGTGTGTGTGTGTGTGTGTGTGTGTGTGTGTGTGTCTGTGTGTGTGTGTGTGTATGTGTATGTGTTTGTGTTTGTGTTTGTGTGTGTGTGTGTGTCAGCGTCAGTGTGTGTGTGTGTGGGTGTGTTTGTGTGTTTGTGTTTGTTTGTGTGTGTGTGTGTCAGCATCAGTATGTGTGTGTGTGTTTGTGTGTCAGCGTCAATGTGTGTGTGTGTGTTTGTGTGTGTGTATATGTGTGTGTGTGTGTTTGTGTGTGTGTGTCAGCATCTGTGTGTGTGTGTGTCTGTCTGTGTGTGTGTATGTGTGTCTGTGTGTGTGTGTGTGTGTCAGCATCAGTGTGTGTGTGTGTCAGCGTCAGTGTGTGTGTGTGTATGTGTATGTGTGTGTCTGTGTGTGTGTCAGTGTGTGTGTGTGTCAGCATCAGTGTGAGTGTCTGTGTGTGTGTGTGTGTGTGTGTGTGTGTGTGTGTGTCAGTGTGTGTGTGTGTGTATCAGTGTGTGTGCCTGTGTGTGTGCGCATGTTTGCGTGCGTGTCAGTGATGAGTGTGTGAGTGTGTGTGTATGTGTGAGCGTGTGTGTGTGTGTCAGTGATGAGAGTGAGTGTGTGTCAGTGGTGAGTGTGAGGGCGAGAGAGAGTGTGTGTGTGTGTGTGTGTGTGTGTGTGTGTGTGTGTGTGTGTGCCATTCATACAGAGGTAGAGAAAGACACACACACACACACACACACACACACACACACACACACACACACACACACACTCTCTCGCCCTCACACTCACCACTGACACACACTCACTCTCATCACTGACACACACACACACACACTCTCTCTCGCCCTCACACTCACCACTGACACACACTCACTCTCATCACTGACACACACACACACACACACACACACACACACACACACACACACACACACACACACACACACACACACACACACATTCGGCACAGAGTTGATGAGTTCAAAGCCCAGATCAGCTGAAGCTAGTGCTCCAAATGTGGAGTGATTGCAATTTGGGGATGGCTGAGAAGCTGGGATTGGAGGTAACAGAGAGAGGGAGGGGGTGGAAGGGCTGGAGGGGTTACAGAGATATGGAGGGGGTGTAGAGGCTGGAGAGGTTTACAGAGACAGGGAGGCGGTGTAGGGGCTGGAGGGGGTTACAGAGATAGGGAGGGGGTGTAGAGGCTGGAGAGGTTTACAGAGACAGGGAGGCGGTGTAGGGGCTGGAGGGGGTTACAGAGATAGGAACGGGGTGCAGGGGGCTGGAGGGGGTTACAGAGACAGGGAGGGGGTGTAGGGCTGGAGGGGGTTACAGAGATAGGGAGGGGGTGTAGGGGCTGGAGGGGGTTACAGAGACAGGGAGGGGGTGTAGGGCTGGAGGGGGTTACACAGATAGGGAGAGGGTGTAGGGGCTGGAAGAGGTTACAGAGATAGGGAGGGGGTGTAGGGGGCTGGAGGGGGTTACAGAGATAGGGAGGGGGTGTCGGGGCTGGAGGGTGTTACAGAGATAGGGAGGGAGGGGAGGGGTTGACGGAGGCCCCCAGCTGCAGTCTCGGCCCAGTCCCCAGCTCTGAACCTGTGTGCTGGAGCCGGGATTCTGTCAGGGACGAGCTTGGAGCAGTTCCCTGATGGGCCTGGAGACGCACCGGGTGGGGTCTGCTTGGAGCAGAATGCAAACTTCAGGAATAAGAACCGATGATGGGAACGCCGGAGCAGACGGGAACCGATAGGGTTGAAATGCTTGAGCCGAAGTGAAGGAAAGAGTGTGGTTCGGATTTGGAGCACACTGTCTGATGCTGAGTGAGTTCCTAATGAGGGTCTCTCTCTATCTCTCTCTCTCTCTCCCTAGGCATTCCAGTGTTGCAGTCCAGCCCAGAGGAAGTAACAGTGAAACACAAAGGCGAGAAAGTCACATTGACATGCACAGCATTCGGTTATCCCAAACCCACTGTCACATGGAACGTCCCGAAGCAACCAGTATGTGATAAATGTTCCTTATCGCAGGCATTTTTCAAACGCTGCCCTCCCTCTCCTTCCCCTTTGTAAAGCCCCTGGCCGGACCTGAGCCTGGGAATCGGGATTCGATCCCTGCCTCACCGTGGTCAAGAGCCCTTTCCCTGTGTCGGGAGGAGGGTGGGAAAGGGGACGGTCTGGGTGGGGGAGAGGAGGTAAAGGGGGAGACTGAATTGGGGGCATTCGGAATTTCTCCCTCGGGGGTTTTCGATCGGGTCAGTGAGGGAGACACCGTCCCCTGCAGCAGAGGGGGTGGGGGCCAGTCATCAGAGGGAAACAGGTTGGAGAGAATTGGAGCAGAGCTGGCCACACAGTCACACAACCCAACATTCCAGTTTACTCTGTGTCTAACCCCGTGCTGTCCCCAGGGCGGCGAGGACAAAATGACGAGCTCGGGGGTGCCCGTTCGCCCCTCGAGAAAGCAGCAGGATCCCAGTTTTGCGTGAGAACATAGAAGCGGAATGATGTCACTCTACATTGACCCCCGCTTCCAAATTCCTTGCCAAGAACAAAGAAAGTTACAGCACAGGAGCAGGCCCTTCGGCCCTACAAGCCTGCCCTGATCCAGATCGTCTGTCTAAACCTGTCGCCTAATTTTCAAGGATCTGTATCCCAGCTCCCTGCCCATCCATGCACCTGTCCAGATACATCTTAAATGACGCTATCGTGCCCGCCTCTACCACCTCCGCTGGCAACGTGTACCAGGCACCCACCACCCTCTGTGTAAAGAACTTTCCGCGCATATCTCCCTTAAACTTTCCTCCTCTCACTTTGAACTCATGACCCCTAGTAATTGAGACCCCCACTCTGGGAAAAAGCTTTTTGCTATCCACCCTGTCTATACCCCTCATGATTTTGTAGACCTCAATCAGGTCCGCCCTCAATCTCCGACTTTCTAATGAAAATAATCCTAATCTACTCAACGTCTCTTCATAGTTAGCACCCTCCATACCAGGCAAAATCCTGGTGAACCTCCTCGGCACTCTCTCCAAAGCATCCACATCCTTTTGGTAACTCTGCACCCTCTCCAAAGCATCCACATCCTTTTGGTAATGTGGCGACCAGAACTGTACACAGTACTCCAAATGTGGCCGAACCAAAGTCCTATACAACTGTAACATGACCTGCCAACTCTTGTACTCAATACCCCGCCCAATGAAGGAAAGCATGCCATATGCCTCCTTGACCACCCTATTGACCTGTGTTGTCACCTTCAGGGAACAATGGACCTGAACACCCAGATCTCTCTCTTCATCAATTTTCCCCAATGCCAAGTCCAGAGCCCTACAACCACAGAACCTTCTGACAGAGAAATATATTCCATGCACCTCTGCCCTGATCCCTAATTTTAGGTCTGTGCCCTCTGACCCTCCTCACAACCCTCTGGGCTGGCCCACAAGTGGAGACTGAGTGATGGAGTCACACAGCAGGGAAACATCCCGTTTGCCAGCTTCGGCCCACATCCCTCTAAACCCTTTCTAACCATGTCCCCATCCAGATGCCTTTTAAACGCTGTAACTGTACCAGCCCCCACCACCTCCTCTGGCAGCTCATTCCATACACGCACCACCCTGTTGTATGTTATGATCTGCCTGTACTGCACATAAAACATTTTCCACTGCACCTAGATACATGTGACAATAATAAATCAAATAAAATTAAAAATGTGGCCCCTCACATGCCTTTTAAATCTTTCCCCTCTCACCTTAAACCTATGCCCCTCTAGTTTTGGGCTCCCCTACCCTGGGGGGAAAGACCTCGTCTATTCACCCTGTCCATGCCCCTCATGGTTTTATAAACCTCTATATGGTCACCCCTCAGCCCCCGACGCTCCAGGGAAAATAGCCCCAGCCTATCCAGACCCTCCCTGTAGCTCAAACCTTCCAACCCTGGCAACATCCCTGTAAATCTTTTCTGAACCCTTTCAAGTTTCACACCATCCTTCCTGTAGCAGGGAGACCAGGATTGAACACAGTATTCCAAAAGTGGCCCTAACCAATGTCCTGTACAGCCCTAACATGACCCTCCCAACTCCCTATACTCAATGTACTGACCAATAAAGGCGAGCGTACCGAACACCTTCCTCACCGCCCTGTCTACCTGCGACTCCACTTTCAAGGAACTCTGTACCTGCTCCCTCCAAGATCTCCTTGTTCAGCAACACTCCCCAGGGCCTTACCATGAAGTGTATAAGTCCTGCCCTGATGTGCCTTTCCAAAATGCAGTGCCTCACATTTATCTCAATTAAACTCCATCTGCCACTCCCTGGCCCTTCAGCCCATCTGATCAGAGACCTGTTGTATTCTGAGTTAACCTTCTTCACTGTCCACTCCAGCCCCCAATTTCGGTGCCATCTGCAGACTTCCTAACCATAACCTCCTGTGTTCACATCCAAAGTGATTGTGTAAATGACCGAAAGCTGTGGACACAGCACCGATCCTTGTGGCACGCCTCCTCTCCCTATCACTTTCTCAAGCCCACTCTTCCTCTGAGACCCATCATTGTCTAAACCCTCTCCACCCCTACGACCGTCACTCCAGATCAATCTTTACAGAACTGGGGGTGGCAGGGGGCCAGGATTGAAAGAGCGGTGAGTCGGTCCCCCGGAGAGCTAGTGCATACAGACGCGATGGGCCGAACAGCCTCCTGCAACGGGACGGTCTGGAGATACCGTGCCTCGGGAGGGCTGCAGAGCTCAGTAGTGGATGGTGGCGTCCTGTTGGAACGCTGATGGATCAAGAGAGGAGGAGGAAGCCCGAATTCAAGACAGGAGGATGAGGTTAGGGAGCCTGTTCTCGAAGAGAGAGGAGCGGGGAGAATCTGTAACTCGCACCCTCTCCAAAAAAACCAATGGGAAGGGTAGAGGGATCTAACCTTTGATTTCAAAGCCCAGGTTGTGTTTCCTCCCGCTTGAGGAATCAAAGGGATGCATATTGTGAGCCAGCTTCAGGTTCCTTTCCTCCCTCTTCTCTCTCTCTAGTAATGGCCATCGCGTTCGTCTGGGTGGGGATGGCCTAGTGGTATTATCACTGGACTGTTAACACAGAGACCCAGGTAATGTTCTGGGGACCTGGGTTCGAATCCCACCACGGCAGGTGGTGGAATTTGAACTCAATAAAAATATCCGGAATTAAGAATCTAATGATGCCCGTGGTTGGAAAAACCCATCTGGTTCACTAATGTCCTTCAGGGAAGGATCCTTACCTGGTCTGGGCCTACTTGTGACTGCAGACCCACAGCAATGTGGTTGACTCTTAACTGCCCTCTGGGCAATTAGGGATGGACCATAAATGCCCACATTCCGTCAATGAATAAAAAAATGTAACCTGTCCCCACCAGTGCCTCTTGAGGTGCTGATGCACACCCGAGTCGACCGACCCACCAGCCTTCGCCGTATGAGTGTTGGGGGGAGGGGGTCGGAGTCCCTGATGAATTTCATGTCATCCATCCCCCGGCCGACCAGCCCGGCTGTCACATGACCGTCCTCCTCGCCAATCTGCAATGTTGGGGCTCATTGATTGAATTTTCTTTCCCCTGCTATATTTTGACAGGTGCTGACCCACTCCGAGAATGCCCTGGTCAGTCAGGTCTCCTTCCCAGTCAACAACAAGATGATCCAAGATGGAGTCGCATGCAACGCCACCAACAAATATGGCTCGACCCAGCGACGCTTCCATTTGGCGATTGGTTAGTCTGCGCCAACTTGGGTTGGGGCTTAGCCGATTGGCTGTGCTCGCAATATTACCCTCTGACCTTTGTGGTCATGGCAGTCTCGGGCGCTGCCCCAGGCCTGTGTAGAGCCAAGAGGCACACGATGCCTTTGGTAGTCTTAGAGTCATGGAGGTCGACAGCATGGAACCAGGACCTTCGGCCCAACCTGCCGGTGCTACCCAGTTTATTGGTCACCCATTTGCCTGCGTTGGGTCCATATCGCTCCATACCCATCCCATTCATGTACCTGTCTACATGTTGCACTCGCTTCCCCCGCGACCTCTGGTAGCCCATTTTCAGACACTCACCACCCTCTGCGTGAACAAAATCGATCCCTCTGGACCCTTTTGTATCTCTTCCTTCCCGCCTCAAACCTGTGCCCCCTGGTTCTAGATATCCCAATATATGTGGCCCAACTACAAACAGTGACAAAAGATGTGCCCAGTAGCTCTGCCCATCCAAGTGAAGTTGGCATTTATTATTGCCATGTGATCAAGGCTCTCATTTTCAGAGAATGCCCCTCTTCTGTAGATATCCTGCGATGGTGTGTCATCGACCGCGAGTCATTAACTCTGCCCAGAAAACAGTTCAGGGCAGCACAGGTCTGTTGGCAGTGAACGACCTGACCAAAGCCATTAGCCAGACGGGGTCACAGATGAGTAACTCCCGTCCCGTCTCCCCGCAGAGCCTGACCCACCATCTACAAGGCTCAAGTCAGGAGGGGGATGGAATACTCTCCACTTGCCCTGGATGTTGGGGAGGGGGGGGGGGCATCTCCAACAATAGCCAAGAAGCTCGACACCATCCAGGACAGAGCAGCCCCCGCTCGGTTGGCCCAACATCCACAAACATCCCACTCCCTCTCCCCCACCGACGCTCATCAGTCAGTTTGAGCTCCAGCAACACTCAAAATGTTTCATCAGTTATTCAGACTGTCTGTCTAAGACTGATCCAGCGAAATATTAAATCAATGCTTTTTTTGCTTCTCCTTTTGCAGTAAAACCCACCACAGCGCCTCCACAGACATCAGGAGGTAAGGATGTGAATTTAACCATTAGCACCGTTCAGCCATGCTCGTATGTAAAAGGTCAGACCTCCCAAACTATGTTCTCCCCAAAGTTGTGCAGTAGTCTGCATTCACCCTTCGGGCCCAGCATTTATTGCCCCTGTCTCTAGTTGCCCCCCTTGAGAAGGGGCAGGGTGAGCTGCCTTCTTGACCCGCTGCAATCCATGTGCTGGAGGGTTAGCCCCTTAGGGAGGGAATTCCTGGATTCTGACCCAGTGACATTGAAGGAACGCCGATATATTTCCCAAGTCGGGATGGGGAGGCGCTCAGAGGGGAACTTGTTCCCATGTAACTGCTGCCCCTTGTCGTTCCCGATGGAAGTGGCCATGGGTTTGGAAGGTGCTGCCTGAGGGGCCTTGGTGAGGTTCTGCAGCGCATCTTGTAGATGGTACACACTGTTGCGACTGAGCGTTGGTGGGGGGGAGGGAGTGGGATGTTTGTGGATGTGGGGCCGATCGAGCGGGGGCTGCTCTGTCCTGGATGGTGTTGAGCTTCTTGAGTGTGGTTGGGGCTGCACTCATCGAGTATTCTGTAACACTTCCCTGGCATTGACTGTGTAACTCCTGCCCTGGTTTGCTTTGGGAGGAGTCAGGAGGTGAGTTATTTGCTGCAGGATTCCCAGCATCTGACCGGCTCCTGTAGCCACACAGTTTGTTGTGGAGGGCAGTTAGACAGTGTAGAGGGAGCTTCACTCTGTATCCAGTCTGCCAGGTTTCCCCCATCCCATGCCTCCTTACTTTCTGCATGAGCCTACCATGGGGAGCCTTATCAAACGCCTTACTTAAACCCATGTAAACCGCATCCACCGCTCCACCTTCATCCGTGTGTTTGGTCTCCTCTTCAAAGAATTCAATACGGTTTGTGACCTGCCCCTCACAAACCCATGCACTAATTCTCACTGCCCCTGTCCTGGGAGTGTCTGATGGGGGAACAGTGTAGAGGGAGCTTTAGACTGCATCAGAACCCGTGCTGTCCCTGTCCTGTGAGTGTTTGATGGGGGACAGCGTAGAGAGAGCTTTACTCTGTATCTAAACCCGTGCTGTCCCTGTCCCTTGGTGCATTTGATGGTGGACGCTGTAGAGGAAGCTTTACTCTATGTCTAACCCCGTGTTGTCGCTATCCTGGGAGTATTTGATGCGGGGAACAGTGTAGAGGGAGCTTTACTCTGTATCTAACCATGTGCTGTCCCTGTCCTGGGAGTTTTTGATGGGAGACAATGTAGAGAGAGCTTTACTCTGTATCTAACCCCATGCTGTCCCTGTCCTGGGAGTGTTTGATGGCGGGGACACTGTAGACGGAGCTTTACTCTGTATCTAACCCCATGCTGTCCCTGTCCTGGGAATGTTTGATGGGGGGCAGTGTCGAGGGAGCTTTATTCTGTATCTAACCCCATGCTGTCCCTGTCCTGGGAATGTTTGATGGGGGCAGTGTAGAGGGAGCTTTACTCTGTATCTAACCCCGTGGTGCCCCTGCCCCGGGAGGGTTTGGTACTGGGCTGATTACCAGTGAGAAGGAGCACGTGCCCTGCCTTGGTGTGATGGTCATGGGTCTTCCTGGCCCGCTCTTCACCTCTCTCACTGCACTGCCCCGATGTCTCCCACGATGCCCAGGACTGTGCCATGTTAGCCTTTACCCCTGTCTCAGTCTAACCCTCTGCTCTCTTCCTTAACGCTGCTCAGTGGATTCAGTGAAGAAGACAAGTAAGTGAGCCACTCCTCCTCTGAACAGACTTGGGCCTTCACCAAAGACCCTGGCGCAACCGGCCCATGGTCTTGCCTCCGTTGCACTCCTTTTCTACTCCAAATCAGCCATTGTAATCCTCCCCTCCCTTCTTCTCCTCCAACGTCCCCCCATCATTGACCCATTTCACTCCAACTGTGTTGGCCTCTCTGTGCCCTGGTCTTCATTCCCGACTTCACTCCACAACACTGACAAGCAAGGACCCCACTTCCAGTTGGACCTCTCGACGGCTTTCCCAAACCCCGTAGCCTCTTTGCTTCCCATCACACATGACCATTCATCATGGGAACAAGGAGGCTCTCCTCCTGGAGGGCCAGGCGAGGAGATGACCCTGAGATCAGTCAAACAGTGCCACCTCTGGGCAGAGTGCGCGGAGGGAGGCCTGAGGGGAACAGGCACCGCCCAGATGCAACGAGATAGGATTGTACCAAGAGCCAAGGACCCTTCCTCGGTGGCCGGTGGTCGACAGTCTCTGGGGCTGGTCTGGACTTGTCGGACTCCCAAACAGTGGGATCGCACTGTGCATTGGCTTCAAGCATGAGACACAGCAATCCTCATTGCAGCCTCTCTCTCTCTAGACCTTTGATAATTCTGAACATTACAAAGAACAAAGCCCAATAAATAGGAGCAGGAGCGGGCCATTCGGCCCTTCCAGCATGCACTGTTCCATAACATCATGGCTGATCTTCCAGTTTAGCCCCTGTTTCCCACCCTCTCCCTTGTAACCCTTGATCCGTTGAGCTCTAAGAATTATCTCTAACTCCTTCTTGTAAACATGCAATGTTTTGGCCTCAAACACTTTCTGTGACAGAGAATTCCAGGGGCTCTCCACTCGCTGGGCGAAGATATTTCTCCTCATTTCAGCTCTTTAGATTGTGATCCCCTGGTTCTGGGCTCCCCCCACCTCTCGGTTATCGGGAATATCCTTCCTGGGTTCACCCCGTTGAGTTCTGTTAGAATGCTATAGGTTTCTATGAAAGTCCCCCATCATTCGCCTGTGCTCCAGCGGATTCCAGACCAATCCAATCTCTCTTTGTACATCATATCCTAGCATCCCAGGAATCACGTTCTGAGGAAAGGTCGCTCGATCCGAAACATTGACACTGATTTCTGTCCACAGGTGCTGCCCGACCTGCTCAGCTTTTTCCAGCAATCTCTATTTTTCCACATAGAGCTCAGATACAATCGCTATTGTGTGGAAAACAGGATCTTCGGCCCAAAAAGTCCACACTGACCCTCAGAGCATCTCAACCAGACCCATGCCCTATAACCCACCGAACCTGCACATCCCTGGGCACTATGGGTAATTTAGCACGGCCAATCCACCCTAACCTGCACATCCCTGGGCACTATGGGTAATTTAGCACGGCCAATCCATCCTAACCTGCACATCCCTGGGCACTATGGGTAATTTAGCATGGCCAATCCACCCTAACCCGCACATCCCTGGGCACTATGGGTAATTTAGCATGGCCTATCCACCCTAACCCGCACATCCTTGGGCATTATGGGTAATTTAGCATGGCTAATCCACCCTAACCCGCACATCCCTGGGCACTATGGGTAACTTAGCATGGCCAATCCACCCTAAGCTGCACATCCCTGGGCACTATGGGTAATTTAGCCTGGCCTATCCACCCTAACTTGCACATCCCTGGGCACTATGGGTAATTTAGCACGGCCTATCCACCCTAACCTGCACATCCCTGGGCACTATGGGTAATTTAGCATGGCCAATCCACCCTAACCTGCTCATCTTAGAACTGTGGCAGGAAACGCACATAGACAAGGGGAGAATGTGCAAACTCCACACAGATAATTGCCCGAGGCTGTAATCGAATGTAGGTCTCTGGCTCTGTGAGGCAGCTAACCAATGAGCCACCGTGCCACCCCAGAGTCGATCTGGGAAAACTTTGCCGCGCTCGCTCAGCAATGAAGCTCCAAACTGAAAACACAATCTGTCTCTTCTCCATCTATCTCCTACTCTACCCATCTTCTATCTGCCTCCCCCCCGCCTCCCTACTTATTTCAGGACCCCCTTCCCCTCCCTCATTTCTGATGCAGTGTCTAGGCCCGAAACATCAGCTTTCCTGCTCCTCTAATGCTGCCTGGCCTGCTGTGTTCCTCCAGGTCCACACTGTGTTCTCTCTGACCCTGCCTGGCCCGCTGTGTTCCTCCAGCTCCACACTGTGTTCTCTCTGACCCTGCCTGGCCTCCTATGTTCCTCCAGCTCCACACTGTGTTCTCTCTGACGCTGCCTGGCCTCCTGTGTTCCTCCAGGTCCACACTGTGTTCTCTCTGACCCTGCCTGGCCTGCTGTGTTCCTCCAGCTCCACACTGTGTTCTCTCTGACGCTGCCTGGCCTGCTGTGTTCCTCCAGCTCCACACTGTGTTCTCTCTGACACTGCCTGGCCCGCTGTGTTCCTCCAGCTCCACACTGTGTTCTCTCTGACGCTGCCTGGCCTGCTGCGTTCCTCTGGGTCCACACTCTGTTCACTGTAACGCTGCCTGGCCTGCTGTATTCCTCCAGGTCCACACTGTGTTCTCTCTGATGCTGCCTGGCCCGCTGTGGTCCTCCAGGTCCACACTGTGTTCTCTCTGACGCTGCCTGGCCCGTTGTGTTCCTCCAGCTCCACACTGTGTTCTCTCTGACCCTGCCTGGCCTCCTGTGATACTCCAGGTCCACACTGTGTTCTCTCTGACGCTGCCTGGCCTGCTGCGTTCCTCTGGGTCCACACTCTGTTCTCTGTGACGCTGCCTGGCCTGCAGTGTTCCTCTGGGTCCACACTGTGTTCTCTCTGATGCTGCCTGGCCCACTATGTTCCTCCAGCTCCACACTGTGTTCTCTGTGACGCTGCCTGGCCTGCAGTGTTCCTCCAGGTCCACACTGTGTTCTCTCTGACGCTGCCTGGCCTGCTGTGTTCCTCCAGCTCCACACTGTGTTCTCTCTGACGCTGCCTGGCCCGCTGTGTTCCTCCAGCTCTCCACCTTGTTAACATAGCCCTATAGTTGTGTGGTCTCACCAAGATCCTGCAGCAAGAATCCTGTGTACGAACCCTTTCACTCTGAAGGCCAAAGTGCCGCTGACCTTCCTTATCATCACTGTATGACCACATTTTGGTCACCCCTGAGTGTTTCCTTTCAATGAGAAGGAGACAAGTCAGTTTTTGATGTTGCTCATGCCTCTGTAGCCTGCACCATCAGTACATTCTGTGTGCCCAGATGGAGAGCGGGTCAGTACCATGTCTATTTTCCCCCTGTCCCACCCACATCCTGCGATCATCAACAAAATTCCTCAAAGTCTGACACTTTCTCTCTCTCTCTCTCTGCAGAGGGCCGTGAGTCGCAGGGAGGTGGGGGTGGGGCCATTATCGCTGTGGTGGTCTGTATCCTCCTGCTGCTCCTGGTGGTGGCCATCTTGTACTGCCTGCACAGAAAGGGCAAGCTCACGTGCGGAAAATCGCAGGAAAAGGACAGGTGAGTGCGCGGTGGCGTGGCCGAGAGCAAACGCGGCCAACGTCGGGTGAGGGGGCAGTGGGGCGTTGGAGGGAGCCGGGGTGTTGGGGTTGTGGGGTTAGTGGCGAGCGTGGGGTCTTGGGAACCTGGGAATGAGATCCTGCTTGGTGGCCATTTTGGATCAGACTTCTTGAAGAAAACATTCATGCAGATGGACCCAGGACATCAAAGGGTGAGAAAGAAATGGTGTAAAAGGAGAAAAGTGAACAATTTAGGTCTGTGGGCTGAAAAAGGAGAGGAAAGAAATGCAGTAAAGACTACTGAGTAAACACTTCAGATTTTCTAGCCCCAGGTCTGACGAACAAGGGTGAAGGGTGAGAGAGTGGTGTTTTGCTGGTGATGGTCACATGATAAATTTACACATGCTCTGTCACCAAATGGCCACATTATTTGGATGTTTAGGCACATTTCCTCCCTTTCTTTGGATTCCCTCACTCTCCACCTCTCCCTCACTCTGAAACATTCCCTTGATTCTCAGTGTTGGAGACAGGCTACAGAGATTTGAGACAAAGCATCTGGATTAACACTCAGTGTCAGTGCTGAGGGAGCGGGCACCGTTGGAGGGTCAGTGCTGAGGGAGTGGGCACTGTCGGAGGGTCAGTGCTGAGGGAGTGGGCACTGTCGGAGGGTCAGTGCTGCGGGAGTACTGCACTGTCAGAGGGTCAGTGCTGAGGGAGTGGGCACTGTCGGAGGGTCAGTGCTGAGGGAGCGCCGCACTGTCGGAGGGTCAGTGCTGAGGGAGCGGGCACTGTCAGAGGGTCAGTGCTGAGGGAGTGGGCACTGTCGGAGGGTCAGTGCTGAGGGAGCGCCGCACTGTCGGAGGGTCAGTGCTGAGGGAGTGGGCACTGTTGGAGGGTCAGTGCTGAGGGAGTGGGCACTGTCGGAGGGTCAGTGCTGAGGGAGCGCCACACTGCCGGAGGGTCAGTGCTGAGGGAGTGCCGCACTGTCAGAGGATCAGTGCTGAGGGAGCGGGCACTGTCGGAGGGTGAGTGCTGAGGGAGTGGGCACTGTCAGAGGGTCAGTGCTGAGGGAGCGGGCACTGTCGGAGGGTGAGTGCTGAGGGAGTGGGCACTGTCAGAGGGTCAGTGCGGAGGGAGCGCAGCACTGTCGGAGGGTCAGTGCTGAGGGAGTGGGCACAGTTGGAGGGTCACTGCTGAGGGAGCGCAGCACTGTCGGAGGGTCACGGCTGAGGGAGCGGGCACTGTCGGAGGGTCAGTGCTGAGGGAGCGCCGCACTGTTGGAGAGTCAGTGCTGAGGGAGCGCCGCACTGTCGGAGGGTCAGTGCTGAGGGAGTAGGCACTATCGGAGGGTCAGTGCTGAGGGAGCGGGCACTGTCAGAGGGTCAGTGCTGAGGGAGCGGGCACTGTCGGAGGGTCAGTGCTGAGGGAGTGGGCACTGTCGGAGGGTCAGTGCTGAGGGAGCGGGCACTGTCGGAGGGTCAGTGCTGAGGGAGTGGGCACAGTCGGAGGGTCAGTGCCGAGGGAGCGGGAATGTGAGAACTGGAGGGGATTTGAGAGCGTCGGAGAATGTACCATTTGATATTAGAGAAAGAGAGAGACCGAGCAGCAAAGTATGAATGAGAAAGAAGACAAAAGTTTTGGAGGAGGGTTAGCAAAAAGAATAAAAACCCCGATGGTAGAGAGAGGCCATCTGGGAGTGTAACTGAGGGAGATCAAGTAGGGGAGCTGGGCAGGGAGCTCAGTGCAGTGTGGATGATGCTGTAATTTTATTTATTCGTCCATTAGCTCTGGGGATAAAGGGGAGTCCCTTAATCCTGAAGCAGCGCAGAGAGCTGTGGGAGAGGGGACTGGAGGAGAACAAAGATGGGGTGGTGGGCCGCGACGGTGACACAGCTGGGAGAATCCCTGTGATCCACCACCAATCACAGTTAATGAGTCCTCAAGGAATCCATTCGGAAAGTGAGGGACAACGAAACAGTCTAGTTCCACTGCTGCCCCAAACACTGTATTTCAACAATGTCGCCTCATTAAGGGGGACGGAAGAACCCAGGACAGAGGGTCCCTGAGGAAGGAGGGGAGGAGGGGGAGAGTGCTAGGGGTGGAGTGTGGGGTATTTCTCCTCCCCCCAGCCACCTGCCCGTGTAGGCTCCTCGCCCGGGGAACCGCGTGCCATCCACGGCCTCACAGTCGGCATCGCTCCCCTAACCCCCCCAGCTCGTCGGCCACCTGCAGCTATTCTGCTGCGCGAGCATCGCGGGGGAATCCCTTGGCCCGCGAAGGCGCCCCGCGTTCCCGTACGCCCGACCCGTGTCACACCCCCACAGAATGAACGGAGAGGGAAGGGGGAGTTGTGAGCGGGTGGGGAATGGGAAAGGTCAGCTAGCTTCCGGTCACCCAGAAAGCTTTGAGGGGGACTAAACGAAAGGGCGGGATGCGGTGGGGCTGTTTGGGGAGGATGGGGCATGGAGAGGTTTGGGGTGGGGGGATGGCGCAGAGTTCAGAACGCTGGGCTACTGAAGGCTGGAAATAGAGGGGGTTACAGAGATAGGGAGGGGGTGTAGGGGCTGGAGGGGGTTACAGGGATAGGGAGGGGGTGTAGAGGCTGGAGGGGGTTACAGAGATAGCGAGGGGGTGTAGGGGCTGGAGGGGTTACAGAGATAGGGAGGGGTTTAGGGGCTGGAGGGGGTTACAGGGATAGGGAGGGGGTGTAGGGGCTGGAGGGGGTTACAGGGATAGGGAGGGGGTGTAGGGGCTGGAGGGGGTTACAGGGATAGGGAGGGGGTGTAGGGGCTGGAGGGGGTTACAGGGATAGGGAGGGGCTGTAGGGGCTGGAGGGGGTTACAGGGATAGGGAGGGGCTGTAGGGGCTGGAGGCCCTCATGTTTATTCCCTTTATCCCACTCTGGGTTTATCCGGTTCTACGCTGATCGCGGCTGAGATATTGACATCTGTTTATGATCCTCTCTCTCTCTCTCTCTCTCTCTCTCTCTCTCTCATTGCCGTAGCGTGAAATTGGGGTCCGAGGATCAGTGTCTTCGGGAGAAGATGGGCAATTGAGGAGAAAGAGTTGGTGGAGGAGACAATGAGTTTGCCGAAGGACCTTGTGAGATATCAACCCCCGTACACTGACCGGAGCGCCTGTGATGTTCCCTCTTCTTTCTCTCGAGCAGATATCATTTCAAGAGATTTACTTGTTGTAACAAGCACCACTGCCGAGACCCTTCCTGTCCCCGTAGACCTTTCCTTCAAGCACACCTCTGTCCCGTCTCTTGGGGTCTTTGGAAAATCTTCATCCAAGACGCACATGAAAAGATCCCCACTTCACCCAGTTAGGGCTTCAGTTACTAAGGGGCGGCATGGCGACTCAATGGTTAGCACTGCAGCCTCACAGCACCAGAGACCCGGGTTTGATCCCACCCTCGGGCGACTGTCTGTGTCGAGTTTGCACATTCTCCCTGTGTCTGTGTGGGTTTTCTCCGGGTGCTCCGGTTTCCTCCCACAGTCCGAAGATGTGCAGGCTAGATGGATTGGCCTTGCTAAATTACCCATAGTGCCCAGGGCTGTGCAGGTTAGGGTGGATTGGCCGTGCTAAATTACCCATAGTGCCCAGGGCTGTGCAGGTTAGGGTGGATTGGCCTTGCTAAATTACCCATAGTGCCCAGGGCTGTGCAGGTTAGGGTGGATTGGCCGTGCTAAATTACCCATAGTGCCCAGGGATGTGCAGGATAGGGTGGATTGGAAATGCTAAATTACCCATAGTGCCCAGGGATGTGCAGGTTAGGGTGGATTGGCCATGCTAAAATACCCATAGTGCCCAGGGATGTGCAGGTTAGGATGGATTGGCCATGCTAAATTACCCATAGTGCCCAGGGATGTGCGGGTTAGGGGGATTGGCTATGGTAAATTACCCATAGTTCCCAGGGATGTGCGAGTTAGGGTAGATTGGCCATAGTAAATTACCCATAGTGCCCAGGGGTGCGTGGGTTATAGTGAGATGGGTGTGGGTGGGATGTTTCAAGGGGCAGTGTGAACTTGTTGGGACGAAGGGCCTGTTTCCACACTAATCTAATTCCCATGCTCGGGGGCAGCTAGAGAACTCCCAACCTTTACCTTCTGGCCTCTTTCGCCAATGAGCTGGCGTGACATGGACCATGACCCCTGAACCCTCACTCTCGTTCGTCCCCGGGTGCCGGAGGGTTTGGCTAGTTTGGGTCGCTCGGTGTTTCAGCACGACCCGGGCCCACTTGTGCAGGGTCTATGCTCAGGGCCCTCCCGAAAACAGAGTTTAAACCAGGCCTGAGGATCTGAGACACACCTCAGTGCAGTCCCCCTGGGGTGGGGGTTGGGGTGGTGGCAGGAGATGTCTTTGGGACGTTAAAGGTAAATTTTAAAACTTTCACCCTGAAGTTTGGAAGATCTAACCCCGTGCTGTCCCTGTCCCTGGGAAGGTTAGATGGGGGGACAGTGTAGAGGGAACTTTACCCTATATCTAACCCCGTGCTGTCCCTGTCCTGGCTGAGTTTGATGGGGGACAGCGTAGAAGGAGTTTTACCCTCTATCTAACTCCATGCTGTCCCTGTCCTGGCTGAGTTTGATTGGGGGTACGGTGTAGAGGAAGCTTTACCCTCTATCTAACTCCGTGCTGTCCCTGTCCTGGGAGTGTTGAATGGGGGGACAGTGTAGAGGGAGCTTTACCCTCTATCTAACTCCGTGCTGTCCCTGTCCTGGGTGTGTTTGATGGGCGGACAGTGTAGAGGGAGCTTTACCCTCTAGCTAACCCCGTGCTGACCCTGTCCTGGGCGTGTTGGATGGGTGATGAAAAGTCCGTTTTCAGTTCTGTTACCAAACGTCAGGATCAGGAGCGAGAGAAAATGCTGAAGTCCATTCTGCCCTCTTTGTTATACTAGCCCCAACTCCCCAATGGAGACAGGATTGGTGTCGACCCCACTGGTGTTTGCGATAATGAGTATCTGTTGTACTTGTTTGAAGTAACAAGGTGTAGAGCTGGATGATCACAGCAGGCCAAGCAGCATCAGAGGAGCAGGGAGGCTGACATTTCGGGCCTAGACCCTTCTTCAGAAATGGGTTAGGTTTAGGGTTAGCATTTCTGAGGAAGGGTCTAGGCCCGAAACATCAACCTCCCTGCTCCTCTGATGCTGCTTGGCCTGCTGTGTTCATCCAACTCTACATCGTGTTGTCTCGGATTCTCCAGCATCTGCAGTTCCTACTATCCCTGAAACTTGTTTGAAATGTTTGTGGTTCTTCGTGTGTTTTTTTTAACCCTATGGGGGGATGAAGGAGGTGGATCATAAGGAAGAAATTCCGACTCCCAACCTTCACCCGCTCCCTCCCCACTTGCCAGCAAGGAATTGGATATGTTTCTATCTCTTCTCACGTCCCTAGATTGTCCTCACCTCTCCTCCTCTGGTGAGTCTCCTGGAATGTATGTGGGTTTCCCACAAGGCCATCCGCCATGCTCCATGTCTCTGGAAAAAAAACATTTTTTTTTGGAATTATTTCTAGCGTTGCTGCCCTCCGTTGCCACGCTCCCCAAATCGCTTCCCTTCTCCCCCCACCCAAACCTCAGGCCTGGCTGTTATCCATCTCCTGCTCAGGGATGGTCGCCCTCCGAGCTGCCTTCCGCTCTGGGCGGGGGAGGGGGGGCAGTGCGAATGGACGGCCACACATCTTTCGCGCCTGCCCCTTCGAGACCCTCTCCCCACCCCTCTACCCCCTCCAACCCCTACCCCCAGGGCGTGACAGTTGGAGTGATGAATGCCACCTGTTAAAAAGGGGCCTAAACGTTCAAACAGAGCAGCGCACAGTCCAACAAGGGGTCGGCCATTTTGTTCCGAGTTGCCCCAGCAACCCCACCCCCCGACATTGTTGTCCAGTGGAAAGCCTCCTCCCCTACCCCTTGTCCACCGGCTGTTTTCGATCAATTGGGAGTGAACGGTGGGTGTTTCTGACGCCAATCCTCACTCTCTCTCCCCAGTCGCACATTCCCCCCATTAAACAAACTGTCTACCTGGTGGGAGTAGGGCCTTGGTCTCAGTCCTCGCGCAGCCCCTGGCCTGCATGCCCAACTCTCAAACAAGATGTGGAGGGGCCTGTTCCCCAGATATTCGGGGGAAGGTGAGGGGATGTCTGAGATCGAGGGTCAGCGCGAAGATGTGTAGTGCGACCGTGCAATAGCTCGGGGTGAAGTTGGTTGGCCTGGAATAGGTGAAGTTGAGGAGTTACAACAGGGCTAACAGATGGACACAATTTGCAGAGATGACTTACGTTCTCCCCTGCGGGACTTCCTCAGGACGGTCTCCATCTTCATTTGCTCGCTGCAAAATCCAGGGCACCCCACCATCTCCTGCACAGGGCTTACCCCACCGGACGCCATGTTTACTGATCTCCATTGTAACTTCCCCCAGACAAACCTTCCGATCCCCCAAATGGCGTCACACCGCTCAATGCTGCAATGCCTCAGCCTTCATTCTAGATCCTTAGTTTTTAAATCACTCCCCGTCCGCCCCCTCCCTATCTCTGTAACCTCCTCCAGCCCCTACACCCCCTCCCTATCTCTGTAACCTCCTCCAGCCCCTACACCCCCTTCCTATCTCTGTAACCCCCTCCAGCCCCTACACCCCCTCCCTATCTCTGTAACCCCGTCCAGCCCCTGCACCCCCTCCCTATCTCTGTAACCCCCTCCAGCTCCTACACCCCTTCCCTATCTCTTTAACCCCCCCAGCCCCTACACCCCCTCCCTATCTCTGTAACCCCTTCCAGCCCCTACACCCCCTCCCTATCTCTGTAACCTCCTCCAGCCCCTACACCCCCTCCCTATCTCTTTAACCCCCCCAGCCCCTACACCCCCTCCCTATCTCTGTAACCCCCTCCAGCCCCTACACCCCCTCCCTATCTTTGTAACCTCCTCCAGCCCCTACACCCCCTCCCTATCTCTGTAACCTCCTCCAGCCCCTACACCCCCTCCCTATCTTTGTAACCTCCTCCAGCTCCTACACCCCCTCCCTATCTCTGTAACCCCCTCCAGCCCCTACACCCCCTCCCTATCTCTGTAACCCCCTCCAGCTCCTACACCCCCTCCCTATCTCTGTAACCTCCTCCAGCCCCTACACCCCCTCCCTATCTCTGTAACCTCCTCCAGCCCCTACACCCCCTCCCTATCTCTGTAACCCCCTCCAGCTCCTACACCCCCTCCCCATATCCCTCCCTCAGTGGCCCAGTGCCAAATTGTCAGAAAGTTTGCATCATCTGTCTCTTTTCCTCCCCCATTAGAGAGAGAGAGAGAGAGAGAAGTGACTGGTGTTGGTTTAAGCTGAGGGTCACCAGGCCTCAGGAGGGAGGAGGGGTTGAGGAGGAGAACTGTTCGAGGCCATGCAGAGTGGGAACCGAACCTGCGCTGTTGGCACCGCCAGGCGGCATTGCCAATCAGCTGTTTGGCCAACTGAGCCAACCAGCCACTCCATGGCAGTGCCATGTGGACAGAGGGAGCTCGGATATTCAGTAGAGAGGCTCAGGGATGGTTAGATTGAGTGGATGGAGATGGGTGCAGGATTTGATCGGACCGCTTGGAAGGGGCAGTTTCCTTCGGCCCAATGAGGGCTGGTGTGTCGCTGGAGTGTGTGTGTGTGTGTGTGTGTGTGTGTGTGTGTGGGGGGGGGGGGGGGGTTGGGGGTTGGTGACGGGTGTGGGTGGTGTCGTGAGGGGTGTGGTTGGGTGTGGAGCAGAATCGGGGCATTTCAATAGACTCAAGCCTGACATCATCCTGAAGGGCGCGGAAATGCGGAATCCTCTGCAATGCTGATGTTTTCCAGGCTGGGAAGGTCAAGCGATAGATTTAGCTGACCGTGGATTTGGGACCTGAGGTAGTCAGAGACAGAGAGAGAGGGAGATGGGATATGGGCCAACATTGAGCTCATTAAACATCAGGACAGGCCTGAGATGGGAGGGACAGGTGAATGGATTCCCTTTGTTCTCTGGATGAAGGCTTTTTTTCAATATGCAAAGCCCCTCTGCATCCCCAAAGTGCTCACAACTCTCAAATCACGGCTGTTCCCACCCACCCCTCTGTATGTCCCATACAGCCCCTGCCCAGTGCATTGCTGTGTGACTGTGAAGATCACAGAGGAATTGGTTCAGTGACTCCTGAAAGTGTACGCCCGAGATTAACGTCAGGGAGTCTGTGTGTGAGTGTTCACATGTGTGTGTATGTGTACGCATCTGCGTTTGTACCCACGTGTGTGTACCCGTGTGTGTGCGTGCACGTGTGTGTGTGTGTATGCATCTGTTTTTGTGTGTGTATATTTGTATTTGTGCATGTGCATTTGTGTGTATATGAATTGTGTGTGCATGTGTGCGCGCATGTATATGAGTAGAATGTATGAGAGAGCATGTGTTCGTGTGTGTGTGTGTGTGAGAGTGAGTGTGTGTGAGTGAGTGTGTGTGAGTGTGTGTGTATGTGTGTGTGTGAGTGTGTGTGTGAGAGTGAGTGTGTGTGAGTGAGTGTGTGCGTATGTGTGTGTGTGTGTGTGTGTGTGTGTGTGTGTGTGTGTGTGTGTGTGTGTGTGTGTGTGTGGGACTCCCTGAGCGTTAACCTGTTTGTTTCTGGAGGCCATTTTGAAAATGAGATGTGACGAAGAAATATCCCCCTCCCCCTGCCCCCTCGGCCCAACTCCCTTCCCCCTCCCCCTGCCCCCTCAGTCCAACTCCCTTCCCCCTCCCCCTGCCCCCTCAGCCCAACTCCCTTCCCCCTCCCCCTGCCCCCTCAGCCCAACTCCCTTCCCCCTCCCCCTGCCCCCTCGACCCAACTCCCTTCCCCTCCCCCTGCCCCCTCAGTCCAACTCCCATCCCTTCCCACCCCCACGCCCTGACCAAGGAACCCGAGGTGTTCTCATTCTGCTCCCCAAGCACCACCCGGTGATGAGTATATCGAGTCCCCCCGGATCCCCCTTCTCACTGTCACTTTACGGCAGAGCCCCCTCCCCTCACTGTTTGTTCGATGTGCCGAGTTATTTGTATATAATGTTCATTGTGTAGATTTTGACTTTTAAAGATGTGTGTCCTGTGTCAGTCTCGAGCCATTATTTCACACATGCACCCAAACACTCTCGCCTGAGGACAGCCCATTTCTGAGGGTCCGGGCCTGGGTCTGAGGGAAGGAGGCTTCTTGTCTGGCGACGGGAGGTTGGGGGGATGTGCGGAGTGGGTAGCTGGTTGGAGGGGGGAGACGAGACGTCAACTTGGGGGGCCTTCCCTTGGCTCATTGTCGCACAAACCCGAGAGGCCCCAAGACTTCGGTCGATTGCCAATGAAGATACAATCCAATGCGTTCCCCAAATGGAAGCAATCCTGTTTATCTAGGCCTCCTGGGGTTGACGTACAACCCTCTCCCACCCCCCACCCTTCAGCCAATCGAAGCTCTCATTGCTGGTGCACATCTGCTCAGGGAGAATCTCGGCCTTCATCGAGAAGGAGAGCGGTTGGGTGGTGGGGGTGAACCCTCAGGATCAGGAGGTGGGAGAGAACAATCAGTCGGCCTCGGAGATCTGGAACTTTCCGCCTAAGCGACACGGGCGCACAGGGAGAAGGAAGGCCACGTGTGCCCCTTCTGGGAAATGTGCTCAGGGGTTTCTGTCTACAACCTTCGGCGTTTGGTGCCTCCCACCGAAGCTGGCCACCAAGCTTCATCAACAGTGACCCATGTCTCACTCCCAAGCGCTGATGGGTAGAACTCGGAGGCAGTGAGACCGCAGATTGGGAGGTGGGAAGGGTCACAAGTTAGTGGGCAGAAACCCCTGACATGACTCTTATCGCCCCTCAGGGCAAATGAAGCACAGAATACTCTTACCTCACTTCCAGTTCAAAATGTGGTCATGGAGGTCTACAGCATGGAAGCAGGCCCTTTTGCCCAACCTGTCCATGCTGACCAGGTTTCACAATTTCAGCTGGTCCCGTTTTCCTGGCTTGGGTCCACATCTCTCCGTACCCATCCCATCCACGTACCTGCTCAAATGTTTCTTAAAATGTCAAAACTGTGCTCTCCACCCACCACTACATGTGGCAGGCCATTCCAAACACGCACCACCCTCTGGATGGAAACAATCCCCTCTCACGTTACACCCTGGTTTTACACTCCCCTATCATGGGGAAAAGCTGTTGGGTTATCTATCTTGTCTATGACCCTCAGGATTTTACCTCTATATAAGACCACCCCTCAGTCTCCTAGACTCCAGGGAGAACAGCCCCGACCTATCCAACCTCTCCTTATAACTGAAACCTTCCAGTCCAGGTAGCATCCCAGTAAATCTCCTCTGCACGCTTTCTAGTTTAATGATATCCTTTCTGTGGGAGGGTGACCAGAACTGCACGCAGTACTCCAAATGTGGCTCGACCAAGTCTTCTATAGTTGCAACAAAATGCCCCAACTCCGATAATCAGTGCCCCGATCGATGAAGGCTAGCATACCAAAAGCATTCCTCACCACCCAGTCTACCTGTGACTCTACTTTTGAGGAGCTATGAACCCATACCCGTAGGCCACTCTGTTCTATGAAACTGCCCAGTGCCCTACCACTGACTGTGTAACTCCTGTCCTTGTTTGCTTCACCAGAATGCAACACCTTGGCCCAGTTGATCAGGATCTTGCTGTATTCCCAGATAACCTTCTTCACTGTCCCCAGTGCCACCAACCTTGGTGTCATCTGCAAACGTACTCCTAATTTCTCATTCCTATAAATGACAAGTAACAGTGGACCCAGCTCTGATCCCTGTGGCACATCGATGGTCATAGGCCTTTAGCCTGAGAAACAACCCTCTACCACTTCCCTCCAACATCAGGCCAATTTTGTACCCACTTGGCTAACTCTCCCTGGATACTGTGAGATTTAACCTGACTCAACAACCCACTGTACAGTGATAATGGGAACTGCAGATGCTGGAGAATCCAAGATAATAAAATGTGAGGCTGGATGAACACAGCAGGCCCAGCAGCATCTCAGGAGCACAAAAGCTGACGTTTCGGGCCTAGACCCTTCATCAGAGAGGGGGATGGGGTGAGGGTTCTGGAATAAATAGGGAGAGAGGGGGAGGCAGACTGAAGATGGAGAGAAAAGAAGATAGGTGGAGAGGAGAGTATAGGTGAGGAGGTAGGGAGGGGATAGGTCAGTCCAGGGAAGACGGACAGGTCGAGGAGGTGGGATGAGGTTAGTAGGTGGGAGATGGAGGAGCAGCTTGGGGTGGGAGGAAGGTATGGGTCAGAGGAAGAACAGGTTAGGGAAGCAGAGACAGGTTGGACTGGTTTTGGGATGCAGTCGGTGGAGGGGAAGTGCTGGGCTGGTTGTGGTGTAGTGGGGGGAGAGGATGAACTGGGCTGGTTTTGGGATGTGGTGGGGTAAGGGGAGATTTTGAAGCTGGTGAAGTCCACATTGATGGCATTACCCTGCAGCCCAATGGTATGGGATCGTCGGCTCCCCAGCCTCTGCAGTTCCTACTGTCTCTGATTCCAAATGATTCCTTGCCTCTCCAAATGCCTGTGGGTCTGTCTCTCAGAATCCTACCCGACAACTTGCCCAACACAGATATTAGACTCCACAGTTTACCTTTTCCAGGCATTTCTTACATCATGTCCCTTTGGGAAAGGGCAGCTCAGAATGGGATAACAGTAGAACAGGGCTTGAACAGACCATGGCGGAAGATTGGGGTAGAGACAGTCACTGAGAGGAGTGTGAGAGAGGGACAGCCCACGCTGCGGTACAACAGAGAGGAAGAATAAACAAGTCAAGCGCACTCAGAAATGTGAAGACATGGTCTCCGAAGCAGGAAGACCGCGGGCCAGGATCGGCACAGAAACACTCAGAAGGAATTGAGTGAAGGTGGAAACTGTCACAACAATGTTCTGTGAGTAAATTTCACATGAAATCAGGAGGCGACAAAGATACACTCACAAGGTCCTCACACCCATCACGGTAACACGCTCTGTTATACCCCACACCCGTCACGGTAACACGCTCTGTTATACCCCACACTCCTCACTGTAACACGCTCTGTTATACCCCACACCCGTCACGGTAACACGCTCTGTTATACCCCACACCCGTCACGGTAACACGCTCTGTTATACCCCACACCCCTCACTGTAACACGCTCCGTTATACCCCACACCCCTCACTGTAACATGCTCTGTTATACCCCACACCCGTCACGGTAACACGCTCTGTTATACCCCACACCCGTCACGGTAACACGCTCTGTTATACCCCTCACTGTAACACGCTCTGTTATACCCCACACCCGTCACGGTAACACGCTCTGTTATACCCCACACCCGTCACGGTAACACGCTCTGTTATACCCCACACCCCTCACTGTAACACGCTCTGTTATACCCCGCACCCCTCACTGTAACACTCTCTGACATACCCCACACCCCTCACTGTAACACTCTCTGATATACCCCACACTCCTCACTGTAACACTCTCTGATATACCCCACACCCCTCACTGTAACACTCTCTGATACACCCCACAGGCCTCAATGTAACACTCTCTGACATACCCCACACTCCTCACTGTAACACTCTCTGATATACCCCACATCCCTCACTGTAACACTCTCTGACAGATCCCACACTCCTCACTGTAACACTCTCTGATATACCCCACACTCCTCACTGTAACACTCTCTGACATACCCCACACTCCTCACTGTAACACTCTCTGATATACCCCACACCCCTCACTGTAACACACCGATATACCCAACACACCTCACTGTAACACACCGATATACCCCACACCCCTCACTGCAACACACCGATATACCCGACACACCTCACTGTAACACACCGATATACCCCACACCCCTCACTGTAACACACCGATATACCCCACACACCTCACTGTAACACACCGACACACCCCACACCCCTCACTGCAACACACCGATATACCCAACACACCGATATACCCCACACCCCTCACTGCAACACACCGATATACCCGACACACCTCACTGTAACACACCGATATACCCCACACTCCTCACTGTAACACACCGATATACCCCACACACCCCTCACTGTAACACACTGATATACCCCACACCCCTCACTGCAACACACCGACACACCCCACACCCCTCACTGCAACACACCGATATACCCCACACCCCTCACTGCAACACACCGATATACCCCACACCCCTCACTGTAACACACCGATATACCCCACACACCTCAATGTAACACACCGACACACCCCACACCCCTCACTGCAACACACCGATATACCCCACACCCCTCACTGTAACACTCTCCAATATTCCCCACACCCCTCACTCTAACACTCTCTGATATCCCCCACACCCCTCACTGTAACACTCTCCGATATTCCCCATGCCCCTCACTGCAACACTCTCTGATATACCCCACACCCCTCACTGTAACACTCTCTGATATACACCACACCCCTCACTGTAACACACCGATATACCCCACACCCCTCACTGTAACACACCGATATAACACGCACCCCTCACAGTAACACGCCGATATAACCCACACCCCTCACTGTAACACACCGATATACCCCTCACTGTAACACACTCTGATATTCCCCACACCCCTCACAGTAACATTCTCTGATATACCCCACACGCCTCACTGTAACACTCTCCGATATACCCGACACACCTCACTGTAACACACCGATATACCCCACACCCCTCACTGTAACACACCGATATACCCCACACTCCTCACTGTAACACTCTCTGATATACCCCTCACTGTAACACACCGATATACCCCACACAGCTCACTGTAACACACCAATATTCCCCACACCCCTCACTGTAACACTCTCTGATATACCCCACACCCCTCACTGTAACACTCTCTGATATACACCACACCCCTCACAGTAACACACCGATATAACCCACACCCCTCACTGTAACACACCGATATACCCCACACCCCTCACTGTAACACACCAATATACCCCACACCCCTCACTGTAACATTCTCTGATACACCCCACACCCCTCACGGTAACACAGTGATATGCCCCACACCCCTCACTGTAACACACCGACATATCCCACACCCTTCACTGTAACACACCGATATCCCCCACACACCTCACTGTAACACACCGATACACTGTACACCCCTCACTGTAACACTCTCTGATATACCCCACACCCCTCACTGTAACACACCGATATACCCCACACCCCTCACTGCAACACACTGATATACCCCACACCCCTCACTGTAACACACCGATATACCCCACACCCCTCACTGCAACACACCGATATACCCCACACTCCTCACTGTAACACACCGATATACCCCACACCCCTCACTGTAACACACCGATACACCCTACACCCCTCACTGCAACACACTGATACACCCGACACACCGATATACCCCACACCCCTCACTGTAACACACCGATATACCCCTCACTGTAACACACTCTGATATTCCCCACACCCCTCACTGTAACACTCTCTGATATACCCGACACACCTCACTGTAACACACCGATATGCCCCACACCCTTCACTGTAACACACCGATATCCCCCACACACCTCACTGTAACACACCGATACACTGTACACCCCTCACTGTAACACACCAATATACCCCACACCCCTCACTGTAACACACCGATATACCCCACACTCCTCACTGTAACACTCTCTGATATACCCCTCACTGTAACACACCGATATACCCCACACAGCTCACTGTAACACACCAATATTCCCCACACCCCTCACTGTAACACTCTCTGATATACCCCACACCCCTCACTGTAACACTCTCTGATATACACCACACCCCTCACAGTAACACACCGATATAACCCACACCCCTCACTGTAACACACCGATATACCCCACACCCCTCACTGTAACACACCAATATACCCCACACCCCTCACTGTAACATTCTCTGATACACCCCACACCCCTCACGGTAACACAGTGATATGCCCCACACCCCTCACTGTAACACACCGACATATCCCACACCCTTCACTGTAACACACCGATATCCCCCACACACCTCACTGTAACACACCGATACACTGTACACCCCTCACTGTAACACTCTCTGATATACCCCACACCCCTCACTGTAACACACCGATATACCCCACACCCCTCACTGCAACACACTGATATACCCCACACCCCACACTGTAACACACCGATATACCCCACACCCCTCACTGCAACACACCGATATACCCCACACTCCTCACTGTAACACACCGATATACCCCACACCCCTCACTGTAACACACCGATACACCCTACACCCCTCACTGCAACACACTGATACACCCGACACACCGATATACCCCACACCCCTCACTGTAACACACCGATATAGCCCACACCCCTCACTGTAACACACCGATATACCCCACACAGCTCACTGTAACACACCGATATACCCCGCACCCCTCACTGTAACACACCGATATAACCCACACTCCTCACTGTAACAATCTCTGATATACCCCACACCCCTCAGTGTAACACACCGATATACCCCACACCCCTCACTGTAAAACACCGATATACACCGCACCCCTCACTGTAACATTCTCTGATATACCCCACACCCCTCACTGTAACACATGGATATACCCCACACCCCTCACTGTAACACTCTCTGATATACCCCACACCCCTCACTGTAACACTCTCTGATATACCCCACACCCCTCACTGTAACACTCTCTGATATACACCACACCCCTCACTGTAACACACCGATATAGCCCACTGCCCTCACTGTAACACATCAATATACCCCACAGCCCTCACTGTAACACACCGATATAACACGCACCCCTCACAGTAACACACCGATATAGCCCACAGCCCTCACAGTAACACACCGATATAACACGCACCCCTCACAGTAACACACCAATATAGCCCACAGCCCTCACTGTAACACACCGATATACACCACACCCCTCACTGTAACACACCGGTATAGCCCACAGCCCTCACTGTAACACACCGATATAACACGCACCCCTCACAGTAACGCGCCGATATAACCCACACCCCTCACTGTAACACACCGATATACCCCACACTCCTCACTATAACACACCGATATACCCCACACGCCTCACTGTAACACACCGATATACCCCACACCCCTCACTGTAACATTCTCTGATATACCCCACACCCCTCACTGTAACACAGTGATATGCCCCACACCCCTCACTGTAACACAGTGATATGCCCCACACCCCTCACTGTAACACACCGACATACCCCACACCCTTCACTGTAACACACCGATATCCCCCACACACCTCACTGTTACACACCGATACACTGTACACCCCTCACTGTAACACTCTCCGATATACCCCACACCCCTCACTGTAACACACCGACATACCCCACACCCTTCACTGTAACACTGTGATATGCCCCACACCCCTCACAGTAACATTCTCTGATATATCCCACACCCCTCACTGTAACACAGTGATATGCCCCACACCCCTCACTGAAACACACCGACATACCCCACACCCTTCACTGTAACACACCGATATCCCCCACACACCAAACTGTAACACACCGATACACTGTACACCCCTCACTGTAACACTCTCCGATATACCCCACACGCCTCACTGTAACACACCGATATACCCCACACAGCTCACTGTAATACTCTCCGATATTCCCCACACCCCTCACTCTAACACTCTCTGATATACCCCACACTCCTCACTGCAACACTCTCTGATATACCCCACACCCCTCACTGTAACACTCTCTGATATACACCACACCCCTCACTGTAACACACCGGTATAGCCTACAGCCCTCACTGTAACACACCGATATAACACGCACCCCTCACAGTAACACGCCGATATAACCCACACCCCTCACTGTAACACACCGATATACCCCACACTCCTCACTATAACACACCGATATACCCCACACGCCTCACTGTAACACACCGATATACCCCACACAGCTCACTGTAATACTCTCCGATATTCCCCACACCCCTCACTCTAACACTCTCTGATATACCCCACACTCCTCACTGCAACACTCTCTGATATACCCCACACCCCTCACTGTAACACTCTCTGATATACACCACACCCCTCACTGTAACACACCGATATCCCCCACACACCTCACTGTTACACACCGATACACTGTACACCCCTCACTGTAACACTCTCCGATATACCCCACACCCCTCACTGTAACACAGCGACATACCCCACACCCTTCACTGTAACACTGTGATATGCCCCACACCCCTCACAGTAACATTCTCTGATATATCCCACACCCCTCACTGTAACACAGTGATATGCCCCACACCCCTCACTGTAACACACCGACATACCCCACACCCTTCACTGTAACACACCGATATCCCCCACACACCAAACTGTAACACACCGATACACTGTACACCCCTCACTGTAACACTCTCCGATATACCCCACACGCCTCACTGTAACACACCGATATACCCCACACAGCTCACTGTAATACTCTCCGATATTCCCCACACCCCTCACTCTAACACTCTCTGATATACCCCACACTCCTCACTGCAACACTCTCTGATATACCCCACACCCCTCACTGTAACACTCTCTGATATACACCACACCCCTCACTGCAACACACCGATATAACCCACACTCCTCACTGTAACACACCGATATACCCCACACCCCTCACTGTAACATTCTCTGATACACCCCACACTCCTCACGGTAACACAGTGATATGCCCCACACCCCTCACTGTAACACACCGACATATCCCACACCCTTCACTGTAACACACCGATATCCCCCACACACCTCACTGTAACACACCGATACACTTACACCCCTCACTGTAACACTCTCTGATATACCCAACACCCCTCACTGTAACACATCGATATACCCCACACCCCTCACAGTAACAGGAGTGTTATCGGTGTGTTACAGTGAGGGGTGTGGGGTATATCGGAGTGTTACAGTGAGGTGTGCGGGATATATCGGTGTGTTACAGTGAAGGGTGTGGGTTATATCGGTGTGTTACAGTGAGGAGTGTGGGGTATATCAGAGAGTGTTACAGTGAGGGGTGAGAGGTATATCAGAGAGTGTTACAGTGAGGAATGTGGGGTATATCAGAGAGTGTTACGGAGAGGAGTGAGAGGTATATCAGAGAGTGTTACAGTGAGGGGTGTGGGGTGTATCGGTGTGTTGCAGTGAGGGCTGTGGGGTATATCGGTGTGTTACAGTGAGGGGTGTGGGGTGTATCGGTGTGTTACAGTGAGGGGTGTGGGGTATATCGGTGTGTTACAGTGAGGAGTGTGGGGTATATCAGAGCGTGTTACAGTGAGGGATGCGGGGTATATCAGAGAGTGTAACAGTGAGGAATGTGGGGTATATCAGAGAGAGTTACAGAGTGGAGTGAGGGGTTTATCAGAGAGTGTTACAGTGAGGTGTGTGGGGTATATCGGTGTGTTACAGAGAGGGCTGTGGGGTATATCAGAGCATGTTACAGTGAGGGATGTGGGGTATATCAGAGAGTGTTACAGAGTGGATTGAGGGGTATATCAGAGAGTGTTACAGTGAGGGGTGCGGGGTATATCGGTTTGTTACAGTCAGGGGTGTGGTGTATATCGGTGTGTTAAAATGAGGGGTGCGGGGTATATCGCTGTGTTACAGTGAGGGGTGTGGGGTAAACCGGTGTGTTACAGTGAGGGGTGTGGCGTATATCGGTGTGTTACAGTGAGGTGTGTGGGGTATATCGGTGTGTTACAGTGAGGTGTGTGGGGTATATCGGTGTGTTACAGTGAGGTGTGTGGGGTGTATCAGTGTGTCACAGTGAGGGGTGTGGGGGATATCGTTGAGTTACAGTGAGTGGTGCGGGGTATATCGGTGTGTTACAGTGAGGGGTGTGGGGTATATCGGTGTGTTACAGTGAGGGGTGTGGCGTATATCGGTGTGTTACTGTGAGGGGTGTGGTGTATATCGGTGTGTTACAGTGAGGGGTGTGGGGTATATCGGTGTGTTACAGTGAGGAGTGCGGGTTATATCGGTGTGTTACAGTGAGGGGTGTGGGTTATATCGGTGTGTTACAGTGAGGGGTGTGGGGTATATCGGTGTGTTACAGTGAGGGGTGTGGGGTATTTCGGTGTGTTACGGTGAGGGGTGTGGCGTATATCGGTGTGTTACTGTGATGGGTCTGGTGTATATCGGTGTGTTACAGTGAGGGGTGTGGGGTATATCGGTGTGTTACAGTGAGGGTTGTGGGGTATATCGGTGTGTTACAGTGAAGGGTGTGGGTTATATCGGTGTGTTACAGTGAGGGGTGTGGGGTATATCGGAGTGTTACAGTGAGGTGTGCGGGATATATCGGTGTGTTACAGTGAGGGCTGTGGGGTACATCAGTGTGTTATAGTGAGGGCTGTGGGGTATATCGGTGTGTTACATTGAGGAGTGTGGGGCATATCGGTGTGCTACAGTGAGGGGTGTGGGGTATATCGGTTTGTTACAATGAGGGGTGTGGGGTATTTCGGTGTGTTACGCTGAGGGGTGTGGCGTATATCGGTGTGTTACTGTGAGGGGTCTGGTGTATATCGGTGTGTTACAGTGAGGGGTGTGGGGTATATCGGTGTGTTACAGTGAGGGTTGTGGGGTATATCGGTGTGTTACAGTGAAGGGTGTGGGTTATATCGGTGTGTTACAGTGAGGGGTGTGGGGTATATCGGAGTGTTACAGTGAGGTGTGCGGGATATATCGGTGTGTTACAGTGAGGGCTGTGGGGTACATCAGTGTGTTATAGTGAGGGCTGTGGGGTATATCGGTGTGTTACATTGAGGAGTGTGGTGCATATCGGTGTGCTACAGTGAGGGGTGTGGGGTATATCGGTTTGTTACAGTGTGAGGTGTGGGGTATATCGGTGTGTTACAGAGAGGGGTGTGTGGTATATTGGTGTGTTACAGTGAGGTGTGTGGGGTATATCCCAGTGTGTTACAGTGAGGAGTGTGGGGTGTATCGGTGTGTTACAGTGAGGTGTGTGGGGTATATTGTTGTGTTACAGTGAGAGGCGTGGGGTATATCGGTGTTTACAGTGAGGGGTGTGGGGAATATCGGTGTGTTACAGTGAGGGGTGTGGGGTATATCGGTGTGTTACAGTGAGGTGTGCGGGACATATCGGTGTGTTACAGTGTGGAGTGTGGGGTATATCGGTGTGTTGCAGTGAGGAGTGTGTGGTATATCGGTGTGTTGCAGTGAGGAGTGTGGGGTATATCGATGTGTTACAGTGAGGGGTGTCGGGTATACCGGTGTGTTACAATGAGGGTTGTGGGGTATATCAGTGTGTTATAGTGAGGGCTGTGGGGTATATCGGTGTGTTACAGTGAGGAGTGTGGGGTATATCGATGTGTTACAGTGATGGGTGTGGGGTATATCGGTGTGTTACAGAGAGGGGTGTGGCGTATATCGGTGTGTTACAGTGTGGGGTGTGGGGTATATCGGTGTGTTACAGAGAGGGGTGTGGGGTATATCGGTGTGTTACAGTGAGGAGTGCGGGGTATATCAGAGTGTGTTACAGTGAGGAGTGTGGGGTGTATCGGTGTGTTACAGTGAGGTGTGTGGGGTATATCGGCGTGTTACAGTGAGGAGTGTGGGGTACATCGGTGTGTTACAGTGAGGGGTATGGGGTATATCGGTGTGTTACAGTGAGGGGTGTTGGGTATATCGGTGTGTTACAGTGAGTGGTGTGGGTTATGTCGGTGTGTTACAGTGAGGGGTGTGGGGTATATCGGCGTGTTACAGTGAGGAGTGTGGGGTACATCGGTGTGTTACAGTGAGGGGTATGGGGTATATCGGTGTGTTACAGTGAGGGGTGCGGGGTGTATCGGTGTGTTACAGTGAGGGGTGTGGGGTATATCGGCGTGTTACAGTGAGGAGTGTGGGGTACATCGGTGTGTTACAGTGAGGGGTGTGGGTTATGTCGGTGTGTTACAGTGAGGGGTGTGGGGTATATTGGTGTGTTACAGTGAGGGGTGTGGGGTGTATCGGTGTGTTACAGTGAGGTGTGTGGGGTATATCGGCGTGTTACAGTGAGGAGTGTGGGGTACATCGGTGTGTTACCGGGAGGGGTTTGGGCATTTATCGGTGTGTTACAGTGAGGGGTGTGGGGTATATCGGTGTGTTACAGTGAGGAGTGTGGGGTATATCGGCGTGTTACAGTGAGTGGTGTGGGGTATATCAGTGTGTTACCGAGAGGGGTTTGGGCATTTATCGGTGTGTTACCGTGAGGGGTGTGGGGTTTATCGGTGTGTTACACTGAAGGGTGTGGGTTATATCGGTGTGTTACAGTGAGGGCTGTGGGGTATATTAGTGTGTTACAGTGAGGGGTGCGGGGTATATCGGTGTGTTACAGTGAGGGGTTTGGGCATTTATCGGTGTGTTACTGTGAGGGGTCTGGGTTATATCGGTGTGTTACAGTGAGCGGTGTGGGGTATATCGGTGTGTTACTGTGAGGGGTGTGGGGTATATCGGTGTGTTACAGTGAGATGAGCGGGATATATCGGTGTGTTACAGTGAGGTGTGCGGAACATATCGGTGTGTTACAGTGTGGAGTTTGGGGTATATCGGTGTGTTGCAGTGAGGAGTGTGTGGTATATCGGTGTGTTACAGTGAGGGGTGTGGGGTATATCGATGTATTACAGTGAGGGGTGTCGGGTATATCGGTGTGTTACAATGAGGGTTGTGGGGTATATCAGTGTGTTATAGTGAGGGCTGTGGGGTATATCGGTGTGTTACAGTGAGGAGTGTGGGGTATATCGGTGTGTTGCAGTGAGGGGTGTGGGGTATATCGGTGTCTTACAGAGAGGGGTGTGGCATATATCGGTGTGTTACAGTGTGGGGTGTGGGGTATATCGGTGTGTTACAGAGAGGGGTGCAGGGTATATCAGAGTGTGTTACAGTGAGGAGTGTGGGGTGTATCGGTGTGTTACAGTGAGGTGTGTGGGGTATATCGGCGTGTTACAGTGAGGAGTGTGGGGTACATCGGTGTGTTACAGTGAGGGGTATGGGGTATATCAGCATGTTACAGTGAGGAGTGTGGGGTATATCGGTGTGTTACAGTGAGGGGTGTGCCATATATCGGTGTGTTACAGTGAGGGGTGTGGGGTATATCGGTGTGTTACGGTGAGGGCTGTGGGGTATATTAGTGTGTTACAGTGAGGGGTGTGGGGTGTATCGGTGTGTTACAGTGAGGGGTGCGGGGTATATCGGTGTGTTACAGTGAGGGGTGTGCCATATATCGGTGTGTTACAGTGAGGGGTGTGGGGTATATCGGTGTGTTACAGTGAGGGGTGTGGGGTATATCGGTGTGTTACAGTGAGGGGTGTGCCATATATCGGTGTGTTACAGTGAGGGGTGTGGGGTATATCGGTGTGTTACAGTGAGGGGTGTGGGGTATATCGGTGTGTTACAGTGAGGGGTGTGGGGTATATTAGTGTGTTACAGTGAGGGGTGTGGGGTGTATCAGTGTGTTGCAGTGAGGGGTGTGCCATATATCAGTGTGTTACAGTGAGGGGTGTGCCATATATCGGTGTGTTACAGTGAGGGCTGTGGGGTATATCGGTGTGTTACAGTGAGGGGTGTGCCATATATCGGTGTGTTACAGTGAGGGGTGTGCCATATATCGGTGTGTTACAGTGAGGGCTGTGGGGTAACTGTCTGTCATGATGTAAAAACCGCTGAATGTGATTCGGATGCTGCTGCAAAAGGGAGCAATGGTTTTTGGAGCTAAAGCTTCGATGTGATCTCGAGTGCTCAGGCCCATCGCAGAATTCTCCAGATTCTCACGATGCAGGGAACGCTGGGCCTGTGCTGGTCAGAATTTAAATGAACGAGAGGTAACCGCATTGAAATGTTTAGTATTCCTCAGGGTGCTCACTGGGGTAGATGTGGAGAAGTTGGGAAAAGTGTCGAACCAGAGTTCACTACAGCGTAATTGTCACCTGTTAAAGTCAGAGATTAGAAGGAACTTGTTCTCCCAGAGTAGAATGTTTGGAATCCTTCACCACATAAGTGTGTCAGGGTGGAGCCATGAAATACTTTGAGAGCCGAGAGTTTTAATCAGTTGCATGTGGTTTGAGTTTTGAGGAGCAAAGGCAGAAATGGGGAAGTGAAGTCAAGCAGATCAGGCTTGATCCCAGACAACGGCCGAGCAGCCTCGATGGGCTGAACGGTCTGACTCTGATCTTACATCTTGCTACCATTGGGCGAAGGGTTCACTGTTTTATCGTGGCAGGGTCATTGAAGAGGGGGTCTAATTCCAACAGAGGAGTGGAGAGAGTCGGCTGGGTGTGTGCCAGTTTCAGAGCTGCTTAGAAGCAGTGGCTCAGCTCCGGTATCTTTAATCATTTGCAGAGGAACCTGGTAATCGTTGCCTGAATCAGTTCCGACCAGTCCCTTCCTATCTTCAAACACATTCTTGTCATTCCTGAGCTGAAGGCTAAGCTGCTGAGGTGAATCATAGGCACTCGTCCGGCCAACAGTTACAGAAATAGTCATCCTCACCCTCAACAACTTCTCTTTCGATTCCACCCACTTCCTACAGACAAAGGGGGTGGCCATGGGCACCCGCATGGGCCCCAGCTATGCCTGCCTCTTTATAGGTTACGTGGAACAGTCCCTCTTCCGCACCTACACAGGCCCCAAACCCCACCTCTGCCTCCGTTACATTGATGACTGTATCAGCGCCGCCTCTTGCTCCCCAGAGGAGCTTGAACAGCTCATCCACTTCACCAACACCTTCCACCCCAACCTCAAGTTCACCTGGGCCATCTCCAGCACATCCCTCACCTTCCTGGACCTCTCAGTCTCCATCTCAGGCAACTAACTGTCCATTTCAAGCCCACCAACTCCCACAGCTACCTAGAATACACCTCCTCCCACCCACCCTCCTGCATAAATTCCATCCCCTATTCCCAATTCCTCCGCCTCCGCCGCATCTGGTCCAAAGATGAGGCATTCCACTCCCGTACATCCCAGATGTCCTCGTTCTTCAAGGACTACAACATCCCCCCACAGTGGTTGAGAACGCCCTTGACCGCGTCTCCCGCATTTCCCGCAACACATCCCTCACACCCCGCCCCCGCCACAACCGCCCTAAGAGGATTCCCCTCGTTCTCACACACCACCCCACCAACCTCCAGATATAACGCATCATCCTCCAACACTTCCGCCATCTACAATCCGACCCCACCACCCAAGACATTTTTCCATCCCCACCCTTGTCTGCCTTCCGGAGAGACCATTCTCTCCGTGACTCCCTTGTCCGCTCCACACTCCCCCCCAACCCCACCACACCCGGCACCTTCCCCTGCAAACGGAGGAAGTGTTACACTTGCCCCCACACCTCCTCCCTCACCCCCATCCCAGGCCCCAAGGTGACTTTCCATATTAAGCAGATGTTCACCTGCACATCTGCCAATGTGGTATACTGCATCCACTGTACCCGGTGTGGCTTCCTCTACATTGTGGAAACCAAACGGAGGCTCGGGGACCGCTTTGGAGAACACCTCCGCTCGGTTCGTAATAAACAACTGCACCTCCCAGTCGCAAACCATTTCCACTCCCCCTCCCATTCTTTAGATGACATGTCCATCATGGGCCTCCTGCAGTGCCACAGTGATGCCACCCGAAGGTTGCAGGAACAGCAACTCATATTCCGCCTGGGAACCCTGCGGCCTAATGGTATCAATGTGGACTTCACCAGCTTCAAAATCTCCCCTTCCCCTACTGCATCCCTAAACCAGCCCAGTTCGTCCCCTCCCCCCACTGCACCACACAACCAGCCCAGCTCTTCCCCTCCACCCACTGCATCCCAAAACCAGTCCAACCTGTCTCTGCCTCCCTAACCTGTTCTTCCTCTCACCCATCCCTTCCTCCCACCCCAAGCCGCACCCCCATCTACCTACTAACCTCATCCCACCTCCTTGACCTGTCCGTCTTCCCTGGACTGACCTATCCCCTCCCTACCTCCCCACCTATACTCTCTCCACCTATCTTCTTTACTCTCCATCTTCGGTTCGCCTCCCCGTCTCTCCCTATTTATTCCAGTTCCCTCACCCCATCCCCCTCTCTGATGAAGGGTCTAGGCCCGAAACGTCAGCTTTTGTGCTCCTGAGATGTTGCTGGGCCTGCTGTGTTCATCCAGCCTCACATTTCATTATCTTGGATTCTCCAGCATCTGCAGTTCCCATTATCTCAGTTACAGAAATAGCCCTGTGATCCCAGTATCTGCGGCCTGGGGTTAGAGAGCACGAGCGATGCTGACCCTCACCTTAGCTCATTAGAAAATGGGGGAGGCACAGTGAAAATTTTGACAGAAAGCATCAGTTTGATGCTTGCTTTGTCCATACAATTGTGAGCATTCCTAGCTGGGTCAGCATTTGTCATCTGCTCCCACTATTTGCCCGGGGTGGGGGGTGTTGCAGTTTAATTTGATATTTGGGTCTAGAGTTGCATGTGGGTCGGACCGGTGAAGGGACACAGAGATTTTGCGGGAAAGGAATAAACGAACGCCACAGAGATTGCAACAGAGGAAATGCAATGAGTCGAAAACATAGTCCAGACCATCAGGAAAACCAGCTGCCTCTGTCCTGAGATAACAAGGTGTAGAGCTGGATGAACACTGCAGACCAAGCAGCATCAGAGGAGCAGGAAAGCTGACGTTTCTGGACCCTTGGTCTAGTCCCGAAACATCAGCTTTCCTGCTCCTCTGATGCTGCTGGGCCTGCTGTGTTCATCCAGCTCCACACCTTGTTATCTCAGATTCTCCAGCATCTGCAGCTCCTACTATCTCTGCCTCTGACCTCTGAGTGTTTGATGGGGGACAGTGTAGAGGGAGCTTTACTCTGTATCTAGCCCCATGCTATCCCTGTCCTGTGAGTGTTTGACGGGGGACAGTGTAGAGAGAGCTTTACTCTGTATCTCACCCCGTGCTGTCCCTGTGCTGGGAGTGTTAGATGGGGGTAACAGTGTAGAGGGAGCTTTACTCTGTATCTAACTTCATGCTGTCCCTGTGCTGGGAGTCTTAGATGGGGGAGACAGTGTAGAGGAGCTTTACTCTGTATCTAACCCCGTGCTGTCCCTGTGCTGGGAGTGTTAGATGTCCTTACAGGGCTCGTACATGTGTCTGATGTTCAACATTGAATTATGTTTCAAGCTGTTGTCGGTGTTCCGGGTCTGAAATCACTGGCTGGTCATGATCTAAAACAACAATGATTGTGATTTGCAGAGTAGATTTTGGAGAATAGATTTGATGTGTCTGTCAATCGATAAACTTAAATGCCTCTCATATTGCGGCAATACCCTGGAGAACACTCAGGAGCTTAAGCTTTGCTGTGATCTCGAGTGTTCAGGCCCACTGCAGAATTCTCCAGGATCACACAACAAACGGAGCCCTGCAAGAGACAGTAGGAACTGCTGATGCTGGAGAATCTGAGCTAACAAGGTGTGGAGCTGGATGAACACAGCAGGCCGAACGGCATCAGAGGAGCAGGAAAGCTGACGTTTCGGGTCTAGACCCTTCTTCAGAAATGGGGGAGGGGAAGAGGGTTCTGTAATAAATGGGGAGAGAGGGGGAGCTGGATAGAAGATGGATAGAGGAGAAGATAGATGGAGAGGAGACAGACAGGTCAAAGAGGCGGGGATGGAGCCAGTAAAGGTGAGTGCAGTTGGGGAGGTAGGGAGGGGATAGGTCAGTGCGGGGAGGATGGATAGATCAAGGCGGGTGGGATGAGGTTGGTAGGTAGGAGATGGGGATAGCGCTTAAGGTGGTAGGAGGGGAGAGGTGGGAGGAAGAATAAGTTAGGGAGGCAGGGATGAGCTGGTCTGGTTTTGGGATGCGGTGGGGGAAGGGGAGATTTTGAAGCTTGTGAAGTCCACATTGAGACCATTGGGCTGCAGGGTTCCCGAGCGGAATATGAGTTGCTGTTCTTGCAACCTTCAGGTGGCATCTTTGTGGCACTGCAGGAGGCCCAGGATGGACATGTCGTCTGAGGAATGGGAGGGGGAGTTAAAATGATTCGCGACTGGGAGGTGCAGTTGTTTATTGTCCTGTTAACCACTTCACATCTATCTCACCTTCCCTTCAGATACCTTCAAAGGAGGGATGGAATTCACATCTTCTTCATTGCCGTCTGATTTCAGGTGTAGCTGAGAAATGTCACAAACCAGGAGTCTTCATAGCGATGTCGTTTGATCCATTGGGACTTTCTCCAATCAGTTTTAGGTCCATTGGGATTTTGGTCCAGTCGCAGTGAAGGGGAAAAGGTTTAATCCATTGGGATTGTGTCCATTGTGAGGAAATGAGAAGGAGCTTCATCCTTTGGGATTTTGTGTAATTACAGTGAACAGGAAGGAGTTTGAGTCCATTGAGATTGTGTCAAGTGGGAATGAAGGGGAAGGGTTTCGATGTATTGGGATGGCGCAGAGTGGGAGTGAACAGGAATCGAATCTGTTCAACATATTTTCCATATTTTTACAAGGACAAGATAATTTATCTCACTAGATCTGTACTGGCAGGGCTCTGTATCCTGTCCATGTAACCCACATTATTCCAACTTTTCTATCACCAGCATCTGCAAACTGTTCAAAAGAGAGAGAGTGGAGTGTTAAGTGTTTATCAAATAGCAATATTTACTTAATTAAACTGAACTGTGCCTCCCTGATCTAATTACTGAGAGAAAGCAGCGAGCTGCTTTAATAATCAGCTCGATTGTGTTTATTAGCAATTTGTTTGTACATCAATCTTCAACCATCTGTAATCTGTCAACAGATCCCATTGAACAAGGCTGTAAAAACTGCTCTATCTACGGACAATCTGTCTGATTCCCTTCGAAGAGGAAAACCCGAAATTTTGCTCCATCCCGTAATCCTAGCTCATAATCCTGGCTCCCCTGCTCCCGCCAAAGCCTGTCCCACCATCGACAAAGCACAAGTCAGGAGTGGGATGGAATACTCCCCACTTGCCCTGGATGGGGGCAGCTCCAAAAACACTCAAGAAGCTCGACACCATCCAGGACAGAGCAGCCCCCGCTCGATCGGCCCCACATCCACAAACATCCCACTCCCTCCCCCCACCCCGACGCTCAGTCGCAGCAGTGTGTACCATCTACAAGATGCTCTGCAGAACCTCACCAAGGCCCCTCAGGCAGCACCTTCCAAACCCATGACCACTTCCATCGGGAAGGACAAGGGGCAGCAGTAACATGGGAACACCACCCCCTGCAGGTTCCCCTCCACTCCCCATCCTGACTTGGGAAATAAATCCCCATTCCTTCGGTGTCACTCGATCAGAATCCCTGGAATTCCCTCCCTAAGGGCATTGTGGGTCAAGCCTACAGCACATGGACTGCAGCGGGTCAAGAAGGCAGCTCACCCCCATCTTCTCAAGGGGGAGCAACTAGGGATGGGGCAGTAAACGCTGAGCCCCGCCAGAGACAGCAAAAGTCCTGTGAACAAACTTAAAGCAAGATGGCACGGAGCAGATGGGCTGAAAGGTCTGAGGGTGCAGCATAAATTCTGTCGAGATAGTAAGGATTGCAGATGCTGGAGTCAGAGATGCAGTGTGGAGCTGGAGGAATGCAGCAGGCCACGCAGCATCAGAGGAGCAGGAAGGCTGATGTTTCGGGTCAGAACTCTCCTTCAGAAATCCTGTAGGTTTCTTTACATAAGTTGACAAACAAAAATCCTGGAATTGTCTGAAGGATTCAGGGGTAAGGTATGGTATTCTGAAGAAGGGTCCAGACCCAAAACGTCAGCTTTCCTGCTCCTCTGATGCTGCCTGGCCTGCTGTGTTCCTCCAGCTTCACACACTGTGTTATCTCTGACTCTAGCATCAGCAGTTCCTATTATCTCTGAAGGTATGGGCCTGGCTGTTTCGTTAATAAGAATCGCACCCTGCTTCCCAAACAGCCTGCTCCCGAGCTCTGAGCTTGGAGAGATGCTGAAATTTAACGAGAAGCCCGAGGCTGATCTGAGCAATTTTAATTTGACTAGTTTTCTTTATGTTGCAGCTTGCAGGATTACAAAGCGAGAAAGCAGAGGGGGTCTGCTGCTGGTGTCATGCTAGATCTCAGATCTCCTCGGATCAAAACGCATGCTTGTGCATTGAACTGCATGAATAACAGAGAAAGTGCGGCAGATTGTAATTCCTGATGGCCAACATTGATGATGGGGTGGGAAATTACTGACAGGACGTTGCTGGTGTGGGGGAAGCTTGGCAGAGATGGCTGTTAATATGTTGTCTATAATGGCTCAATGAGAGATATAATTGTATTTTGCTAAGAGGAAGGGCAATGTAGCAGAAAATTCACAAATAGGACCATCTAAAGGCTTAACCCCTGAAGCTCTGTCACTCCAAAGCAGGAATTCCCCAAGGCACATGTCTGACAGGAATTCTTTCTCTGTCGATCGTGTATTCCTGGCCGCTCTGCGCAACAAGAGGTACCCAGGCCCGGCCAAAGAGATTACTCAAGCCCCACAAATGCACAAAAGACTGACTCGATGTTGACACAAGGAACGTAACTGCAATCAAAAGATAAACCACATTCTATGTACACAGACAACGACGGCCTGTGAACACAGATAATCGCTTGATTATTAACATAGAGGACCATAGTTGATTCAAACAGAAAACAACAACCTATTAACTATTAACTCTTCCTACAATCTCTCCCAGGTTATCGGTTATTCTGTATATAAACCCCCGCTGAACCCCCTCAATCAGATTCCAGTCTGTAACTCCTTTCCGGGGGGTATCTGTTATTCTGTATATAAACCTCCCCGAACCCCCTCGATCAGATTCCAGTCTGTAACTCCCTCCCGGGTGGTATCTGTTATTCTGTATATAAACCCCCCGCCGAACCCCCTTGATTAGATTCCAGTCTGTAACTCCCTCCCGGCGGGGTATCTGTTATTCTGTATATAAACCCCCCCAGAACCCGCTCGATCAGGTTCCAGTCTGTAACTCCCTCCCGGAGTATCTGTTATTCTGTATATAAACCTCCCCGAACCTCTCGATCAGATTCCAGTCTGTAACTCCCTCCCGGAGTATCTGTTATTCTGTATATAAACCCCCCCCGAACCCCCTCGATCAGATTCCAGTCTGTAACTCCCTCCCGGAGTATCTGTTATTCTGTATATAAACTCCCCGAACCTCTCGATCAGGTTCCAGTCTGTACCTCCCTCCCGGAGTATCTGTTATTCTGTATATAAAACCCCCGAACACCCTCAATCAGATTCCAGTTGTAACTCCCTCCCGGAGTATCTGTTATTCTGTATATAAACCTCCCCCAACCCCTCCATTACATTCCAGTCTGGTAACTCCCTCCCCGGGGGGGTATCTGTTATTCTGTATATAAACCCCCCCGAACCCCCTCAATCAGATTCCAGTTGTAACTCCCTCCCGGAGTAGCTGTTATTCTGTATATAAACCTCCCCGAACCCCCTCGATCAGATTCCAGTCTGTAACTCCCTCCTGGGGGGTATCTGTTATTCTGTATATAAAACCCCCGAACCCCCTCAATCAGATTCCAGTCTGTAACTCCCTCCCGGAGTATCTGTTATTCTGTATGTAAAACCCCCGAACACCCTCGATCAGATTCCAGTCTGTAAATCCCTCCTGGGGGGTATCTGTTATTCTGTATATAAACCCCCCCCGAACGGCTCGATCAGATTCCAGTCTGTAACTCCCTCCCAGAGTATCTGTTATTCTGTATATAAACCACCCTGAGCCCCTCGATCAGATTCCAGTCTGTAACTCCCTCCCAGAGTATCTGTTATTCTGTATATAAAACCCCCGAACCCCCTCGATCAGATTCCAGTCTGTAACTCCCTCCCGGGGGGTATCTGTTATTCTGTATATAAACCCCCCCCAAATCCCTCGATCAGATTCCAGTCTGTAACTCCCTCCTGGGGGGTATCTGTTATTCTGTATATAAACCCCCCCCAAACCCCCTTGATCAGATTCCAGTCTGTAACTCCCTCCCGGGGCATCTGTTATTCTGTATATAAACCACCCCGAACCCTTCGATCAGATCCCAGTCTGTAACTCTCTCCCGGGGTATCTGTTATTCTGTATATAAACCACCCCGAACCCCCTCGATCAGATTCCAGTCTGTAACTCCCTCCCGGGGTATCTGTTATTCTGTATATAAACCACCCTGAACCCCTCGATCAGATTCCAGTCTGTAACTCCCTCCCGGGGGGGTATCTGTTATTCTGGATATAAACCCCCTCCCTGAACCCCCTCCATCAGATTCCAGTCTGTAACTCCCTCCCGGGGGGGGTATCTGTTATTCTGTATATAAACCCCCCTGAACCCCCTCGATCAGATTCCAGTCTGTAACTCCCTCCCCGGGGTATTTGTTATTCTGTATATAAACCCCCCCCGAACCCCCTCGATCGGATTCCAATCTGTAACTCCCTCCCCGGGGGGTATCTGTTATTCTCTATATAAACCCCCCCCAAACCCCTCGATCGGATTCCAGTCTGTAACTCCCTCCCGGGGGGTACCTGTTATTCTGTATATAAACCCCCCCGAACCCCTCCATCAGATTCCAGTCTGTAACTCCCTCCCCGGGGGGTATCTGTTATTCTGTATATAAACCCTCCCGAACCCCCTCGATCGGATTCCAGTGTGTAATTCCCTCCTGAGTTTTGTGTTACTCTTTAACTTTGAGTATTGGCCTGATTAAGGAAGATCATTGAACTGCCTGATCAAATCTCACAGTTTTCTGTTAAGGCGACAACAATGATCCACTTTCAAAGGGGTCATTAACACGTGGCCCGAGGCACTTTTAGATGAACAGCTCATTTTAAGCAGTTTGAATCCACAATATCATTAATGGGCTCAATCAGTTGGGAACATAACGTTCCAGGAAATATTCTCCTGTTGCTGTTATTACAATAATTTAGTGTTCGATTGGCTCTGATGTAAAGGAGAGAGAGAGAGAGCTGGAAAACAGTGTGTGGCCAAGTGAGACAACACTGTGTGATGAACCCAGGATAGACAGGATGAGAGTGAGGAACAAAAACAGAAGTTGCTGGAAAAGCTCAGCAGGTCTGGCAGCCTCTGTGAAGTAGAAATTAGCGTTTCAGGTTTCGTGACGCCAGCTTCACACTTTGTTATCTCTTCCTGATGATAGCTGGGAGAATGTCTGTTTTTATACAAAATACAAAGTGAGGGGCTGGATGAACACAGCAGGCCAAGCAGCATCTTAGGAGCACAAAAGCTGACGTTTCAGGCCTAGACGTTTCGTCAGAAAAGGGCCTAGGCCCGAAGCGTCAACTTTTGTGCTCCTGAGATGCTGCTTGGCCTGCTGTGTTCATCCAGCTCTACACTTTGTTATCTCGGATTCTCCAGCATCTGCAGTTCCCATTATCTCAGTTTATATACAGAAGATGGGGTAGTGTAAGGAGGAAATGATAGGGGGGTGGGGATTGAGCCAAAAGTGACAGAAGAACAGCTGGATAGACAAAGGAGTAGATAATGATCTGACTCGGACAGTGTAAAGGTATTGATGGGGACTGTTAGTGACTAACAACGGGGGTGTGTAGTGGCAGGCTGCGTGGTAACAGGTCCTGGTGTGTGGGGTGGGGCTGGGACATGGGGGAGTTTAGGCCCTAAAATTATTGAACTCAGTATTGAGTCCTGCAGGATCACAAGTGAAAAATGAGGTGTTGTCCCTCCTGCTTGCGATGGGCTTCACTGGAACACTGTAGCAATTCAGAGACAGAAATGTTGGCCAGGAAGCAGGGCGTGCGTTAAAGTGGCAGGCAACGGATAATTAGTTCAGGGATTTTTTGTGAGCAGAACGTACATGTTCTGCGGAGTGGTCGCCAAGTCTACGCTTAGTTTCCCCAGTGTAGAGGAGACCACATTGTGAGCAGCGAATGCACGAGACCAGATTCTGCGAAGCGCAGGTGAAGTGTTGCTTCACTTGGAAGGTATGTTTGGGCCCTTGGATACTGGGGAGGGGGGAGGTAAATGGGCAGGTGTTGCACCTTCGCTGGTTACAGGGGAAGGTGCCCTAGGGCTGTGGGGGTTTTTTTCACACGCACACAGACACACAGACACACACAGACACACACACACACACACACACACACACACACACATACATACACACTCACTCAGTCTCAGTCATACTCTCTCTCACACACACACACGCGCACGCGTACACACACACACAGGCACACACAGACACACACACACAGACACACTCTCACACACACACACACACACACACACACACACACCCAGACACATACACCTCTCTCTCTCTCTCACACACACACACACAAACACACACACACGCACACACACATACACACTCACTCAGTCACAGTCATACTCTCTCTCTCACACACACACACACACACACACACACACACACGCGCGCGTACACACACACACACTCACACACACACACTCACACACACACAGTCACACTCTCTGACACACAGGTATCTGTGAGCCTGTCTCTGGGAGACAGCAGGGTGTAGTAGAGGTTCTGAATATCGAGTGGATACTCTCAGAGCTCTAACAAACACACCAAGAGGCAAGGACTGGAGCTATTTATTGCTCACTTACATTTCTGGAATAGCTGGATAGAAATAGTTTTGAAAAATGAAGATATGCTACAATTTGTTATTGTGTGGCTAAAAATTGACAATGTGAGCGTAATTTCCTTCCGCTTCATTCCCACCCGACAGCAAATGTAATAACCCAGTACACAATACACCCAGTTTATAATGTCTGTCCCTCACACTGATAGTGACTACATTCCTCACCTTTAAAGCTAGTGATTCAGAAATATTCGAGAGGAGACTCACGGAGAGAGATTATTTCATACAGGAACCTCCACCTCACTGAGGAAATGCAATATGAAAGAGCCATGAGGCAAATCAATTTGGTAATGGTAATTTTATTTTCCAAGTGGTCTAAAATAATTAACTTCCTTATTCTATGATCCTAATGGGCCAAACCCTTTCCTATGAAACACAATCCTAATGGATCAGGCTTCAATCCCATTCTCTACAGCAGTATACTATCTCAAAGGATCAAACACATTCTCGTTCACTCCTACTCTGCACAATCCCAGTGGATTAATCTCTTTCCCATTCACTCCCATTGGATCAAACCCTTTCCCATTCACTCCCATACACAATCCCAAAGGATTAAACCCTTTCCCATTCACTCCCATACACAATCCCAAAGGATTAAACCCTTTTCTCTTCACTCCCATACACAATCTCAAAGGATCAAATGCTTTTCAATTCTCTCCCACTCTACACAATCCCAATGGATCAAAACATTTCCCATTGTCTCCAACTCTACATATTCCCAATCAATCCATTCCTTTACCATTCACTCCTACAGACAATCCCAATGGACCAAACCCCTTCCCATTCACTCCCAATGGGCACAATCCCAATGGATCAAACCCTTTCCCATTCACTCCCATACACAATCCCAGTGGATCAAACCCCTTCCCATTCACTCCCATTGGACACAATCCCAATGGATCAAACTACTTCCTGTCCACTCCCATTGGGCACAATCCCCATGGATCAAACCTTTTCCCATTCACTCCCATACACAATCCCAATGGATCAAACCCCTTCTCATTCACTCCCATTGGACACAAACCCACTGGATCAAACCCTTTCCCATTCACTCCCATTGGATCAAACCCTTTCCCATTCACTCCCATACACAATCCCAATGGATCAAACTACTTCCAATTCTCTCCAACTCGACACACAATCCCAATGGATGAGACAATTTCCCATACGCTCCCAACACTGTGGAGCGGGAGGGGCAGGCTGTCGCACCAAACTCGCATAAGATGGGAAGATCCAAAAAGGACTCTGTCCCCCGCCCCCTGCCGGGACTCTCCCATTTGTAGTCCATTCCCAGCATTCGCCATAAGCACCATTCAGCATATCTCTCCCAGTTCCTCGCTCTGCAAGCATTCCCATGTTATCTCAGGCACATGGCTCAGAGCTCCTTCGCCTTGGATCCCCTGGTGAAAAATACAATGACAAACGTCAGAGCATTAATCTGCTCACTGGGATTTCAACATCTTTGCCTGGTGTTTCCTGTTCCCTATCTCCAATTAAGTTCTCAAGCAACTAAGCCCATTGAGCTAAGGGCGGTGTTGACTCAGTTTATTGACCGAGCTTAATTAATCTTTCAGTGGCTGAGCTTTTCCTGCTGATGTTACTCATGTAGGCCCTAGGCTTGAGAATGTGTCCTATTTGCACTGTCAAAGCAAAATCCTGAAAGAACTGCAGATGCTGTAAATCAATAGACAATAGACAATAGGTGCTGGAGTAGGCCATTCGGCCCTTCGAGCCAGCACCACCATTCATTATGATCATGGCTGATCATCCACAATCAGTACCCTGTTCCTGCCTTATCCCCATAACCCTTGATCCCACTATTCCACAGGAACAGGGGTCTGAGGAAGGGGTCACTGGACCCAAAACATTAACTCTGTTTATTCCTCCACAGATGTTGCCAGACCTGCCGAGCTTTTCCAGCAGCATCCTGCTTTTGCTTCCATTTTGTGCAGACGTTGTGGAATCTCGTTGGACAAGAGAAGATCAGTACTAGTTTGTGGAAGATCCTTAACAGAGGTATCCAGTGGCCCCCAGAGATAGCAAGGACTGCAGATGCTGGAGTCAGAGATAACACAATGCGTAGAGCTGGATGAACACAGCAGGGCCAGGCAGCACCAGAGGAGCAGGAAAGCTGACGTTTCGGGCCAGGACCTGTTGTTGAAACTGAGGGTCACTGTACCTCAGGTGAGGGATGAGGGTGAGGAAGGAGACTCATTCCTGGTGACCTCAGCTACTGCAGGAATTGAATCCATGCTGTTGCTGTCACTGTGCATTGACAACTGGGCTTCCAACCAACTAAAAATCGAAAGAACTGTGGACGCTGTAAATCAGGAACAAAAACAGAAGTTGCTGGAAAAGCTCAGCAGGTCTGGCAGCATCTGTGAAGGGATAAACAGAGTCGATGTTTCGGGTTCAGTGACCCTTCCTCAGAACCAACGAAGCTAACCAACCCCCATCCTTAGACAACACAGCATGGCTGCTATCGGGAGGCGATGGCCGAGTGGTATTATCGCAGGACTGTTAATCCATGGACCCAAATAATGTTCTGAGGACCCGTGTTTGAATCCTGCAGATGGTGGAATTTGAATGCAATAAATATCTGGAATTAACAATATAATGAGGACCATTGTCAACTGTTGGGAAAACCCATCTGGTTCACTAATGTCCTTTAGGGAAGGAAACTGCCATCCTTACATGGTCTGGCCTACGTGTGACTCCAGACCCACAGCAATGTGGTTGACTCTAAACTGCCCTTTGGGCAATTAGGGATGGGCAATAAATGCTGCCTGGCCAGCAACACACTCATCCCCTGAATGAATTTAAAATAAAGATATCAACAGTGAACATGCATATAAAGTCTTCCATTTGTGCGTATCTTCTAGTGGTTTGTGTTGCAAATTGCTTTCTGACTGAAGTAGTCCACTTCCTGTGCGTTTTTGGTCTGTTTTATTGTAGTCACGTGCACCTGAGTACAGTGAAAAGCTTTGTTTGGTAGGTCATAGCATACAAGCTGTGAGTTGGAGATGCTGGAGCCATCTGGGGTGGACAAGGTCAGAAATCACACCACACCAGGTTATAGTCGCACAAGTTTATTTGAAATCACAAACTTTCGGAGCGCTGCCCCTTCATCAGCAGAAGTGGAGTGCTCCACCTGAAGAAGGAGCAGGGCTCCGAAAGCTCGTGTTTTCAACTAAACCTGTGCGACTATAACCTGGTGTGGTGTGATTTCTGATCCAAGCAAACAAGGACATACAGATCACAGGGTGCTCAGGCAGAGCGAGGTATACAAGGTCACAGTGGACAGGAAGTAGACAAGGCAAGATCGACAAGATAACAAAATGTGAGGCTGGATGAACACAGCAGGCCCAGCAGCATCTCAGGAGCACAAAAGCCAACGTTTCGGGCCTAGACCCTTCATCAGAGGATCGACATGATCAAGATCAACTTATTTTGTAGTTGAAGAGTGCATTCAGCAGCCTAATAATGGCTGGGAAAATGCTGGGGTGGCACAGTGGCTCAGCGGTTAGCACTGCAGCCTCACAGCGCCAGGGACCCGGGTTCAATCCCACCCTCGGGGGTTACAGTGATGTAAATGAGCCCACTGGGAGATCAGTATAATGGGTGGGTTATCTCTCCAAGCAAGCACTATCCCTCCTGATCTGGGCAAAAATGCCCATGGTGGTTAGAAGGGCACCTGTTTTGGCCACTGAAATGGCTTAATCAGACTTCTGACATGCAGCGGAATGCCAGCATGAAGACTTTAGACATACTCACAGACCTTTACACGTACCACTTCCAGACCACCAAAGAATGACTAATAAAATTTTAGTCTTGAATTGGTGGCTCCAAGTGTGAGACCATGAGAAGCTGCTGTCTATTCATAACTGCTCTTGCACATTCTCCCTGTGTCTGCGTGGGTTTCCTCTGGGTGCCCCGGTTTCCTCCCACAGTCCAAAGATGTGCAGGTTAGGGTGGATTGGCCATGATAAATTACCCATAGTGCCCAGGGATGTGCGGGTTAGGGTGGGTTGGCCGTGCTAAATTACCCATAGTGCCCAGGGATGTGCAGGTTAGGGTGGATCGGCGATGCTAAATTACCCATAGTGCCCAGGGATGTGCAGGTTAGGGTGGATTGGCCATGCTAAATTACCCATAGTGCCCAGGGATGTGCAGGTTAGGGTGGATCGGCGATGCTAAATTACCCATAGTGCCCAGGGATGTGCAGGTTAGGGTGGATTGGCCATGCTAAATTACCCATAGTACCCAGGGATGTGCAGGTTAGGGTGGATTGGCCATGCTAAATTACCCATAGTGCCCAGGGATGTGCAGGTTAGGGTGGATTGGCCGTGCTAAATTACCCATCATGCCCAGGGATGTGCAGGTTAGGGTGGATTGGCCGTGCTAAATTACCCATCATGCCCAGGGATGTGCAGGTTTGGGTGGATTGGCCATGCTAAATTACCCATAGTGCCCAGGGATGTGTGGGTTAGGGTGGATTGGCCATGCTAAATTACCCATAGTGCCCAGGGATGTGCAGGTTAGGGTGGATTGGCCGTGCTAAATTACCCATAGTGCCCAGGGATGTGCAGGTTAGGGTGGATTGGCCGTGCTAAATTACCCATAGTGCCCAGGGATGTGCAGGTTAGGGTGGGTTGGCCATGCTAAATTACCCATAGTGCCCAGGGATGTGCAGGTTAGGGTGGATTGGCCGTGCTAAATTACCCATAGTGCCCAGGGATGTGCGGGTTAGGGTGGATTGGCCATGAAGGAACAGGAAGGGGTTTCATCCATTGGGATTGTGTTTGGGAATGACTGGGAAGGGAGTTTGTCTATTGGGATTGCATTTGGGAATGACTGGGAAAGGGGTTTGATCCTTTGGGATTGTGCATGGGAATGACTGGGAAAGGGGTTTGATCCATTGGGATTGTGTATGGGAATGACTGGGAAAGGGGTTTGATCCATTGGGATTGTGCATGGGAATGACTGGGAATGGAATTGATCTCTTGGGATCATGGCCCATGGTGTCCAGGGATGCGCAGGCCACGGGGCAATGGAGGGACAGGGTAAGGGCCTAGTCTGGGTGGGATGTTCTTTAGTGGGCCAGTGTGGGACTGAATGGGCCTGCTTCCACACTGTAGGGTTTCTAAGCTGAGACGACTGGGCCATGTGTTTAAGCTTCTGTACCTTCCACCTGACGGAAGAGGTTGTGGGAGAGCATTAGCAAGGTCGTGGGGGGAATGTCTTCGAAGATTTTGACAGCCTTTCCATGACGATGAAGCATGTAAATGATCTCCTGTTCAACCTGCTCCCTTTCAGTCCTACACTTGACCATCCCAAAGACTGACCCTCCTGTCCCTCTCCGCACACCCACCCCCACCAAGGATCTGCGTCTCCGCTCACTGACTCGATTGAAAAGGTTCCCATCCCCAACCCGGCGAGTCTGAACGTCCCGATTTAGTCTACCCCCCGAACCTCTCCCTACTCTGAGGAGAACGGTCACAGTCTGTCCCCTTGCGCACAAAGTCTCCCGACAATGGGGCCGCGAGACCCTCTGAAATAGGAGCACCAGGAGGCCATTCGGCCCCTCGAGTCTGCTCCTCCATTCGGCAGGATCATGCCCTGGTATTTCACTTTCCCACCAGGTGAAGAGTTTGTAGTTTTTTTTGGAGTTTTCCTGAAACGCTGGGACCCAGAACTGGACGAAAGTCGCCATCTCAGGCCTAACTGTTCATTATTTGAGAAGGTTTGGCAATAGACCTTCAGCGTACTATTCCTTCATCAGCAAAACTGCCCAGCTACTGATTTCTCAGCAGTTATCTGAAGCAAGTGGTGGGGGCTGGTATAGTTACAACATTTAAAAGGCATCTGGATGGGGCCATGGATAGGAAGGGACTAGAGGGATATGGGCCAAATGCTGGCAAACGGGACTGGATTAATGTAGAAAATCTGGTCTGCATGGACGAGTTGGGCCGAAGGGTCTGCTTCCGTGCTTGCTCGGTTTTTGTGAGTAAACCCAAGTTGCTTTGTCCAAGATAATAAGGTGTGGAGCTGGATGAACACAGCAGGCCAAGCAGCATCAGAGGAGCAGGAAAGCTGACGTTTCGGGCCTAGACCCTTCATCCGAAATGTCAGCCTTCCTGCTCCTCTGATGCTGCTGGGCCTGCTGTGTTCATCCAGCTCTGCACCTTGTTATCTCAGGTTCTCCAGCATCTGCAGTTCCTACTGTCTCTGTTGGACTATAACCTGGTGTTTCATGATTTCTGACCTTGTTCATCTCAGTCTAACACCAACACCTCCTTATCATGTTCAAAAAGGCAACTTACCGACCCACTTATTCCCAGCATCATGGGACACAGAGAGCTACCACTCAGCCCATCACATCTGCATAAACTAGCCACCAGTCTAACCCTACACTCCTGCAGTTGGCCTTGCCTTGCGGCTCGAGGGGCATGTCCAGGCTGTTTCAACAACAAATAAACCTGTTGTGTTCTGAAGAAGGGTCACCCTGACCTGAAATGCTAACACATGTGTTTCTTTCTCCCTTCACAGATGCTGGCAGATCTGCCGAGCTTTTCCAACAACTTCTGTTTCCACTCCTGACTTACAGCATCCGCAGCTCTTTCAGTTTTTATGGTGTTTCGAAAGGAGTTGGGTATTTTACAGCCTGTGCCTGTAAATGGGGCACAGCGTTCCGCTCAAGCGCACCCAGAGAGTGAGGAATATTCTTCCTCGTGGTCCTTCGAGCTTGGCCCGTGTTCACAGACCAAATTCCTCCAGGGAAATTGACGTGTCCTGCACCATTCTGTCTCACACCAACGTTACATCGAACAGTTCAGCTCCGTCATCTCACAGCTTCCTGTGCCCAAACGAAAACACACAGCACAGGAGGCATTTCCAGGCAACAATCTCACAGAGATGTCGCTCACATGAGTTAACTCACTTCCTACAAACAGGACTCAGCACATTTCTTGAGTTAACCCCCAAGGAAACAAAGTTCAACATCTCAATGTTACTCAACAGCATTCAGTTACATCTGACACCCCCTCCCTATCTCTATAACCCCCTCCAGCCCCTACATCCCTCCCTATCTCTGTAACCCCCTCCAGCACCTACACCCCCTCCTTATCTCTGTAACCCCCTCCAGCACCTACACCCCCTCCCTATCTCTGTAACCTCCTCCAGCCCCTACGCCCCCTCCCTATCTATGTAACCCCTCCAGCCCCTACACCCCCTCCCTATCTCTGTAACCCCCTCCAGCCCCCACACCCCCTCCCTATCTCTGTGACCCCCTCCAGCTCCTACACCCCCTCCCTATCTCTGTAACCCCCTCCAATCCCGGCCTTTTGAGCATCCCCCCGGTTCCCATCGCTCCTCCATTTCGGACGGTGCCCCTCAGCATGCCTGTTGCCCTGAGCCCAGGAATTTTCTCCCTAAACCTATTCACTTCTCTCACTCTGTTTCTTTGCCTCTCTCTCTCTCTCTCTCTCTCTCTCTCTCTCTCTCTCTCTCTCTCTATCCACCCCGTCTCTCGATCTATCCATCTGTCTATCTATCTTGCTTTGCCTCTCCTTCAGACAATTCCCTTCACCTTGACTGCTCTCATTTGTCTCACGATGAGCTCCCCTCCAACGCCCCCACAAAGCCCCCATCCTATCCTGTCCGTGAACAGCATCCCCTGGGGGTGGTCTGTTGTGAGATGTGAGACACAGAGAGCTGATGGGATTTCCAGGAATGGGAGAGAGAGAGAGAGAGAGAGAGAGAGGGAGAGAGGAAGCTGAAGGAATTCCTGTCTCTTAGGTCTGTCCTTGTCAAGGATCCCCACCCCCACCCCACCCCACCACTCCCCCCAAACCCTGTCAATCCGTGTGGAAAATTCCAACAGTTTTTTGGCATTGAGACAGTTGCTGCTATCTGAGGGATGGTGTTTACCTCCAACATTCCGACGCTCCCCCTGACAGGCCACATTCCTCAGGGGGGCCGGAGTGAACCACTTACGAGATGCTTCTAGCCTGATCCTGGGATTGAAGACGTGCCATGGAATCTCGCTCCCGTCTCCAATCGTACCCAACACCCCACCCCACCCCCACCGAAACCAACTTAACCCCCCCCCGCCACACCTCTCCGATTCGATCCGGCCCGCGTTCACCGGCCTCGCTCCAACAGTATTCCCAAATCTTCGGCCCTTCCGGCTCCGCCGTCCAACGTGGGTCGGAGTCGCCCTTCCTGTCGTCCCCTGACCACCACCCCCCCTCCCAAACTGAACGGTCAGATTTCCCGCCCCGAACGAGGGGGGAAATCTTGGAGAGAAAAACGAAATTCTTTCGCACAGAGGGTGGACCATCGAGACCGGTGGAGGCCGAGAGAGATTTCTCTCAGGGGGAGAAGTCGGGGAGAGGGAGGGTTATGATCAAGTTCTCGAGTCATAGGGTCCTATAGCACAGAGACAGACCCCTTTGCCCCAAACTGGGCTGAAAATTGTAAGGGGCAAACGCAGGAGAAATGATCCGGATGATCTGGTCAGCCACTATCTTATTGGACAATGGAGTGACCACCCCACTGGTGTTCCCATCACTGAGTCCCTCACTATCAACATCCTGGGGGTTACCATCGACCAGAAACTCAACTGGACCCACCACGTAAACACAGCGGCTACAAGAGCAGGCCAGAGGCTGGGAATCGTGCAGCGAGTAACTCCCGTCTTGCCTCCCCCCAAAGCCTGTCCCACCATCGACAAGGCACAAGTCAGGAGGGGGATGGAATACTCCCCACTTGCCCCTGGATGGGGGCAGCTCCAACAACACTCAAGAAGCTCAACACCATCCAGGACAGAGCAGCCCCCGCTTGATCGGCCCCACATCCACAAACATCCCACTCCCTCCCCCCACCGATGCTCAGTCGCAGCAGTGTGTACCATTGACAAGATGCTCCGCAGAAATTCATCAAAGATCCTCAGGCAGCCCCTTCCAAACCCACGACCACTTCCATCGGGAAGGACAAGGGGCAGCAGATACATGGGAACACCATCCACTGCAAGTTCCTCTCTTGTGCCACTCGCCATCCTGACTTGGAAATATATCCCCGTTCCGTCAGTGTCGCAGGATCAAAATCCTGGAATTCCCTCCCTAAGGGACATTGTGGATCAACCCTACAGCACATGGGGACTGCAGTGGTTCAAGAAGGCAGCTCACCCCCACCTTCACAAGGGGGGCAACTAGGGACAGGGGCAATAAATGCTGGACCCAGCAACGATGCCCATGGCATGAAAGAATTTTCAAAGGTGCCTTGAGGAACTCCATCCTACCGAGTGCCAGACATACACACATTGCACTGTTCTTATTGGCTGGCATCTATTTCCAAACTAATCAAATAATCCCTCTTCTTCCTCAGGCAGCTCAGGAGATTCGGCCTGTCCATAAGGACCCTCACCAACATCTGCAGACGGACCAGTGAAAGTACACTGTCCCAGTGCATAATGGCCTGGTACGACAACTGCTCAGCCCAGGACCATAAACTACAGAAGTTGGTGTGCACATCCCAGCCCATCACAGAAGCCAACATTCCATCCATGGGCTCTATTTACACAGCTCACGGCCACGGAAGTGCAGCCAACATGATCAAAAACCCATCACGCCCTGGTAATGCTCTCCTATAGCCTCTTCCATCAGGCGGAAGATACAGAAGCCTGAACACAAGCTCAAGCAGGTTCTTTCCAGCTGTTATCAGACGGCTGAACAGACTCTCCAGCATCAAATAATGTAACCTGTATGCTTCTAAGTCTTTCTGATCTGTACATCTGCTGCTTGCTGTGATCTGTCTGTACTCTCCTAAACAAAGCTTTTCACTGTATTACAGTACACGGGACAGCAAATAAATAAATCAATGAGTAACTGCCCCACTCTCTCCCCATAGCCCTGTATCAATCCCCAAACTAATCCCACTGCCCCACACTCTCTCTGTAGCCCTGTATCTATCCCCAGTCTAGTCTCACTGCCCCACTCTCTCCCTAAAACCCTGCGTCAATCCTCAAACTAGTCCCAGTGCCCCATTCTCTCCCCATGGCCCTGTATCAATCCCCTAACTAGTCCCACTGCCCCACTCCCTCCCCATGGCCTTGTATCATCCCCAAATTAATCCCACTGCCCCACTCTCTCCCTGTAGCCCTGTATCAATCCCCAAACTAATCCCACTGCCCTGTTCAGTTCCCATAGCCCTGTATCAATCCCCAAACTAATCCCACTGTCCCACCCTCTCCCCATAGCCCTGTATCAATCCCCAAACTAATCCCACTGTCCCAATCTCTCCCCATGGCCCTGTATCAATCCCCAAACTAATCCCCCTGCCCTGTTCAATTCCCATTGCCCTGTATAATGCAAACATTCAATTTGAGATCAAACTGTTCTGAAAGAGAAAGGTATCCTTGATTAGAATATCTCTGAGGAGTGACAATCGATGCTTGAGCATTCAGTACAGATTAACGAAACTCTGTTGGCTCCTCTGCACAATCTCTAATTGGGTTTTACAATTGAATACTCCTTATAAATCAGCCTGAAATGGCAGGAAGTGATCTTTCCATAATGCCTCTATCTAACTGTCATCATTCAAATTCCATCGATTTCTTGGGCTTTCTCGGCTTCTGGAAGAAAACACTCAGACGCTCAAGGACCCACCAACCTCTCCTGAGGGGGCGGGCACTGTCGGAGGGTCAGTGCTGAGGGAGTGGGCACTGTCGGAGGGTCAGTGCTGAGGGAGTGGGCACTGTCGGAGGGTCAGTGCTGAGGGAGCGCCGCACTGTCGGAGGGTCAGTGCTGAGGGAGTATGCACTGTCAGAGGGTCAGTGCAGACGGAGTGGGCACTGTCAGAGGGTCAGTGCTGAGGGTGTGGGCACTGTCGGAGGGTCAGTGCTGAGGAAGTGCCGCACTTTGGGAGGGTCAGTGCTGAGGGAGTGGACACTGTCGGAGGGTCAGTGCTGAGGGAGTATGCACTGTCGGAGGGACAGTGCTGAGAGTGTGGGATCTGTCAGATGGTCAGTTCTGAGGGAGTGGGCACTGTCGGAGGGTCAGTGCTGAGGGGGCGGGCACTGTTGGAGGGTCAGTGCTGAGGGAGTGGGCACTGTCGGAGGGTCAGTGCTGAGGGAGTGGGCACTGTCGGAGGGTCAGTGCTGAGGGGGTGGGCACTGTCGGAGGGTCAGTGCTGAGGGAGTGGGCACTGTCGGAGGGTCAGTGCTGAGGGAGTGGGCACTGTCGGAGGGTCAGTGCTGAGGGAGTATGCACTGTCAGAGGGTCAGAGCAGACGGAGTGGGCACTGTCAGAGGGTCAGTGCTGAGGGAGTGGGCACTGTTGGAGGGTCAGTGCTGAGGAAGTGCCGCACTGTGGGAGGGTCAGTGCTGAGGGAGTGGACACTGTCGGAGGGTCAGTGCTGAGGGGGCGGGCACTGTTGGAGGGTCAGTGCTGAGGGAGTGGGCACTGTCGGAGGGTCAGTGCTGAGGGAGTGGGCACTGTCGGAGGGTCAGTGCTGAGGGAGTGCCGCACTGTGGGAGGGTCAGTGCTGAGGGAGTGGGCACTGTCGGAGGGTCAGTGCTGAGGGAGTATGCACGTTCGGAGGGTCAGTGCTGAGGGAGTGGGCACTGTTGGAGGGTCAGTGCTGAGGGAGTGGGCACTGTTGGAGGGTCAGTGCTGAGGGAGTATGCACTGTCGGAGGGTCAGTGCTGAGGGAGTGGGCACTGTCGGAGGGTCAGAGCTGAGGGAGTGCTGCACTGTCGGAGGGTCAGTGCTGAGGGAGTGCTGCACTGTCAGAGGGTCAGTGCTGAGGGAGTGGGCACTGTCGGAGGGTCAGTGCTGAGGGAGTGGGCACTGTCGGAGGGTCAGTGCTGAGGGAGTGCTGCACTGTCGGAGGGTCAGTGCTGAGGGAGTGGGCACTGTCGGACGGTCAGTGCTGAGGGAGTGGGCACTGTCGGAGGGTCAGTGCTGAGGGAACGCTGCACTGTCAGAGGGTCAGTGCTGTCGGAAGCCTTTAACCTCTGGAATCTTGGTTGTCACTGATCTAATGTCGAACCTGAGACAAGTGACAATATGATTGTCAAACAGCTGGCACTGCCCTGATAATGTGGCGGGTAATACAGACGTATGGGTCTCTGTTTTTGATCACTGAGTACATCCCCCCAACCTCGGACCCTGTCAGAATTTGGGAGGTGGGTGGGCGGCAGGGTCTGTCTCTCTGATTTTCTGAATGACATGGTTGTATACAGTTTACGCTGCAACTCTAGGTCAGGTGGGACTTGAAACCAGCTTTCCTGACTCAAATCACACCGGGTGGGCCCACCAACAGCTGGCCACTCGGTCAAAGAGGGGCAGTCTTCAGCAGAAAGCCTTGCAGGATTCCATCACGGTGCATCTCAACCGCAGCACCCTGCCCTCCCTCTCAAAATTCCAGAATAAAAGCTGGAGCTGAGTGCAATGTCAAACCAAGTTGGAAACTTTGTCGAGAGAGTTTGTGTCAAAAGGTGCTATGGCCACCTGCCGCTGGCTTTGAGCACTGCAGGCAAGGGAGGGCAATCCTTGCAACACACACAGGCATTCTCTCACACTTTCACACTCACTGTCTCACACACACACACGCACTCACACGCACACGCACACTGACACACATACATATTGACAAACAGGTATCCAGAGAAACAGACACACATTCACACAGGCTCAGACCATAGAGCTTACAGAGATAGGGAGGGGGTGTAGGGGCTGGAGGGGCTTACAGAGATAGGGAGGGGGTGTAGGGGCTGGAGGGGGTTACAGAGATAGGGAGGGGGTGTAGGGGCTGGAGGGGGTTACAGAGATAGGGAGGGGTGTAGGGGATGGAGGGGGTTACAGAGATAGGGAGGGGGTGTAGGGGCTGGAGGGGGTTACAGAGATAGGGAGGGTGTGTAGGGGCTGGAGGGGGTTACAGAGATAGGGAGGGGGTGTTGGGGTTGGGAGGGGGTTACAGAGATAGGGAGGGGGTGTTGGGGTTGGGAGGGGGTTACAGAGATAGGGAGGGTGTGTAGGGGCTGGAGGGGGTTACAGAGATAGGGAGGGGGTGTTGGGGTTGGGAGGGGTTACAGAGATAGGGAGGGTGTGTAGGGGCTGGAGGGGGTTACAGAGATAGGGAGGGGGTGTTGGGGTTGGGAGGGGTTACAGACTCCAAGAACTGACATCATCAGTTGTTGTAGGGAATAAACAATGAGAACATATTTCCCAGAAAATGCACTTGTCTGACGCAACATATTAGTTTATTGTAATAGATACACCTTTACATTAACGAGATCAGAATATTGTGAGAAGGCTGGGATGATTCATCATGTGTATCGGAACCTCCTGATGGACCGAATCCTCAGCACCTAAACATTGTCTTAATGTCGGCTCAACATTGCATTGTCTGTAAGAACAGAGATAGGAAGGGGGTGTAGGGGCTGGAGGGGGTTACAGAGATAGGGAGGGGTTTAAGGGCTGTACGTGGTTACAGTGATTGGGAGGGGGTGTAGAAGCTGGAGGGGGTAACAGCGATAGGGAGGGGGTGTAGGGGCTGGAGGGGGTTTACAGAGATAGGGAGGGGGTGTAGGGGCTGGAGGGGGTTACAGAGATAGGGAGGGGGTGTAGGGGCTGGAGGGGGTTAACAGAGATAGGGACGGGGTGTAGGGGCTGGAGGGGGTTACAGAGATAGGGAGGGGGTGTAGGGGCTGGAGGGGGTTACAGAGATAGGGAGGGGGTGTAGGGGCTGGAGGGGGTTACAGAGATAGGGAGGGGGTGAAGGGGCTGGAGGGGGTAACAGCGATAGGGAGGGGGTGTAGGGGCTGGAGGGGGTGACAGAGATAGGGAGGGGGTGTAGGGGCTGGAGGAGGTTACAGAGAGACGAAGGGGGTGTAGGGGCTGGAGGTGGTTACAGAGATATGGAGGGAATGTAGGGGCTGGAGTGGGCTACAGAGATAGGAAGGGGGTGTAGGGGCTGGAGGGGGTTACAGAGATAGGGAGGGGGCGTAGGGGCTGGAGGGGGTTACAGAGATAGGGACGGGGTGAAGGGGCTGGAGGGGGTAACAGCGATAGGGGGGGGTGTAGGGGCTGGAGGGGGTGACAGAGATAGGGAGGGGGTGTAGGGGCTGGAGGAGGTTACAGAGATACGAAGGGGGTGTAGGGGCTGGAGGTGGTTACAGAGATATGGAGGGAATGTAGGGGCTGGAGTGGGCTACAGAGATAGGAAGGGGGTGTAGGGGCTGGAGGGGGTTACAGAGATAGGGAGGGGGCGTAGGGGCTGGAGGGGGTTACAGAGATAGGGAGGGGGTGTAGGGGCTGGAGGGGATGACTGAGATAGGAAGGGGGTGTAGGGGCTGGAGGGGGTTACAGAGATATGGAGGGGGTGTAGGGGCTGGAGGGGGTCACAGAGATTGGGAGGGGGTGTAGGGGCTGGAGGGGATGACAGAGATAGGGAGGGGGTGTAGGGGCTGGAGTGGGCTACAGAGATAGTGAGGGGTTTAGGGGCTGGACGTGGTTACAGAGATTGGGAGAGGGTGTAGAAGCTGGAGGGGGTGACAGAGATAGGGAGGTTGTGTAGGGGCTGGAGGGGGTTAGAGAGAAAAGGAGGGGGTGTAGGGGCTGGAGGGGGTTCGAGAGAAAAGGAGGGGGTGTAGGGGCTGGAGGGGGTGACAGAGATAGGGAGGGGGCGTAGGGGCTGGAGGGGGTTACAGAGATAGGGAGGGGGTGAAGGGGCTGGAGGGGGTGACAGAGATAGGGAGGGGGTGTAGGGGCTGGAGGGGGTTACAGAGATAGGAAGGGGGTGTAGGGGCTGGAGGGGGTTACAGAGATAGGGAGGGGGTGTTGGGGCTGGAGTGGGCTACAGAGATAGGGAGCGGTTTAGGGGCTGGATGTGGTTACAGAGATTGGGAGGGGGTGTAGAAGCTGGAGGGGGTTACAGAGATAGGCAGGGAGTGTAGGGGCTGGAGGGAGTTACAGAGATAGGGAGGGCGTGTAGGGGATGGAGGGGGTTACAGAGATAGGGAGGGGGTGTAGGGGCTGGAGCGGGCTACAGAGATAGGGAGGAGTTTAGGGGCTGGACGTAGTTACAGAGATTGGGAGGGGGTGTAGAAGCTGGAGGGGGTTACAGAGTTAGGGAGGGGGTGCAGGGGCTGGAGCGGGTTACAGAGATCGGGAGGGGGTATAGGGGATGGAGGGGGTTACAGAGATAGGGAGGGGGTGTAGGGGCTGGACGGGATTACATAGATATGGAGGGGGTGTAGGGGCTGGAGGGGGTGACAGAGATAGGGAGGGGGTGTAGGGGCTGGAGGGGGTTACAGAGATAGGAAGGGGGTGTAGGGGCTGGAGGGGGTTACAGAGATAGGGAGGGGGTGTAGGGGCTGGAGTGGGCTACAGAGATAGGGAGCAGTTTAGGGGCTGGACGTGGTTACAGAGATTGGGAGGGGGTGTAGAAGCTGGAGGGGGTTACAGAGATAGGCAGGGAGTGTAGGGGCTGGAGGGAGTTACAGAGATAGGGAGGGCGTGTAGGGGATGGAGGGGGTTACAGAGATAGGGAGGGGGTGTAGGGGCTGGAGTGGGCTACAGAGTTAGGGAGGAGTTTAGGGGCTGGACGTGGTTAAAGAGATTGGGAGGGGGTGTAGAAGCTGGAGGGGGTTACAGAGTTAGGGAGGGGGTGTAGGGGCTGGAGGGGATTACAGAGATAAGGAGCGGGTGTGTGGGCTGACAGAGATAGGGAGCGGGTATAGGGGCTGGAGTGGCCTACAGAGATAGGGAGGGGTTTAGGGGCTGGACGTGGTTACAGAGATTGGGAGGGGGTGTAGAAGCTGGAGGGGGTAACAGAGATAGGGAGGGGGTGTAGGGGCTGGAGGGGGTTACAGAGGTAGGGAGGGCGTGTAGGGGCTGGAGGGGGTTATAGAGATAGGGTGGGGGTGTAGGGGCCGGAGGGGGTTACAGAGATAGGAAGTGGGTGTAGGGGCTGGAGTGGGTTATAGAGTTAGGGTGGGGGTGTAGGGGCTGGAGGGAGTACAGAGATAGCGAGGGGTTGTAGGGGCTGGAGGGGGTTACAGAGATATGGAGGGGGTGTTGGGGCTGGAGTGGGCTACAGAGATAGGGAGGGGTTTAGGGGCTGGACGTGGTTACAGAGATTGGGGGCGGGTGTAGAAGCTGGAGGGGGTAACAGAGATAGGGAGGGGGTGTAGGGGCTGGAGGGGGTTACAGAGGTAGGGAGGGCGTGTAGGGGCTGGAGGGGGTTATAGATATAGGGTGGGGGTGTAGGGGCTGGAGGGAGTACAGAGATAGCGAGGGGTTGTAGGGGCTGGAGGGGGTTACAGAGATATGGAGGGGGTGTAGGGGCTGGAGTGGGCTACAGAGATAGGGAGGGGTTTAGGGGCTGGACGTGGTTACAGAGATTGGGGGCGGGTGTAGAAGGTGGAGGGAGTTACAGAGATAGGGAGGGGGTGTAGGGGCTGGACGTGCTTACAGAGATTGGGAGGGGGTGTAGGGGCTGGAGGGGGTTACAGAGATAGGGAGGGGGTGTAGGGGCTGGAGGGGATTACAGATGTATGGAGGGGGTGTAGGGGCTGGAGGGGGTGACAGAGATAGGGAGGGGGTGTAGAAGCTGGAGGGGATTACAGAGATAAGGAAGGGGTGTAGGGGCTGTAGGGGGTTACAGAGATAGGGAGGCGGTGTAGGGGCTGGACTGGGCTACAGAGATAGGGAGGGGTATATGGGCTGGACATGGTTACACAGATTGGGAGGGCGTGTAGAATCTGGAGGGGGTTACAGAGATAGGGAGGGGCTGTAGGGGCTGGAGGGGATTACAGAGATAGGGAGGGGGTGTAGGGGCTGGAGTGGGCTACAGAGATAGGGAGGGGTTTAGGGGCTGGACGTGGTGACAGAGATTGGGAGGGGGTGTCGAAGCTGGAGGGGGTTACAGAGATAGGGAGTGGGTGTAGGGGCTGGAGGGGATTACAGAGTTAAGGAGGGGGTGTAGGGGCTGGAGGGGGTTACAGAGATAGGGAGGGGGTGTAGGGGCTGGAGGGGGTGACAGAGATAGGGAGGGGGTGTAGGGGCTGGAGGGGGTTACAGAGATAGGAAGGGGGTGTAGGGGCTGGAGGGGGTTACAGAGATAGGGAGGGGGTGTAGGGGCTGGAGCGAGTACAGAGATAGCGAGGGGTTGTAGGGGCTGGAGCGGGTTACAGAAATAGGGAGGGGGTGTAGGGGCTGGAGTGGGCTACAGAGATAGGGAGGGCTTTAGGGGCTGGACGTGGTTACAGAGATTGGGAGCGGGTGTAGAAGGTGGAGGGGGTTACAGAGATAGGGAGGGGGTGTAGGGGCTGGAGGGGATTACAGATTTATGGAGGGCATGTAGGGGCTGTAGGGGGTGACTGAGATAGGGAGGGGGTGTAGAAGCTGGAGGGGATTACAGAGATAAGGAAAGGGTGTAGGGGCTGTAGAGGGTCACAGAGATAGGGAGGCGGTGTAGGGGCTGGACTGGGCTACAGAGATAGGGAGGAGTTTAGGGGCTGGACGTGGTTACAGAGATTGGGAGGGGGTGTAGGGGCTGGAGGGGGTTACAGAGACAGGAAGGGGGTGTAGGGGCTGGAGGGGGTTACAGAAATAGGGAGGGGTTTAGTGGCTGGTGGGGGTTACAGAGATAAGGAGGGGGTGTAGGGGCTGGAGTGGGCTACAGAGATAGGGAGGGTTTTAGGGGCTGGACGTGGTTACAGAGATTGGGAGCGGGTGTAGAAGGTGGAGGGGGTTACAGAGATAGGGAGGGGTTGTAGGGGCTGGAGTGGGCTACAGAGATAGGGAGGGTTTTAGGGGCTGGACGTGGTTACAGAGATTGGGAGCGGGTGTAGGGGCTGGAGGGAGTACAGAGATAGCGAGGGGTTGTAGGGGCTGGAGGGGGTTACAGAGATATGGAGGGGTTTAGGGGCTGGACGTGGTTACAGAGATTGGGAGCGGGTGTAGAAGGTGGAGGGAGTTACAGAGATAGGGAGGGGGTGTAGGGGCTGGACGTGGTTACAGAGATTGGGAGGGGGTGTAGGGGCTGGAGGGGGTTACAGAGATAAGGAGGGGGTGTAGGGGCTGGAGTGGGCTACAGAGATAGGGAGGGTTTTAGGGGCTGGACGTGGTTACAGAGATTGGGAGCGGGTGTAGAAGCTGGAGGGGGTTACAGAGATAGGGAGGGGTTGTAGTGGCTGGAGTGGGCTACAGAGATAGGGAGGGTTTTAGGGGCTGGACGTGGTTACAGAGATTGGGAGGGGGTGTTTGGGCTAGAGAGGGTTACAGAGATAGGGAGGGGGTATAGGGGCTGGAGGGGGTTACAGAGATAGGGAGGGGGTGTATGTGCTGGAGAGGGTGACAGAGATAGGGAGGGGGTATAGGGGCTGGAGTGGGCTACAGAGTTAGGGAGGGTTTTAGGCGCTGGACGTGATTACAGAGATTGGGAGGGGGTGTAGAAGCTGGAGGGTGTTCCAGAGATAGGGAGGGCGTGTAGGGGATGGAGTGGGTTACAGAGATATGGAGGGGGTGTAGGGGCTGGAGGGGGTTACAGAGATATAGAGGGGTTTAGGGGATGGAGGGGGTGACAGAGATAGGGAGGGGGTCTAGGGGCTGGAGGAGGTTACAGAGATAGGGAGGGCGTGTAGGGGATGGAGGGGGTTCCAGAAATATGGAGGGGGTATAGGGGCTGGAGGGGGTTACAGAGATAGGGAGGGGGTGTAGAACCTGGAGGGGATTACAGAGATAAGGTGGGGCTGTAGGGGCTGGAGGGTGTGACAGAGATAGGGAGGGGGTGTAGGGGGCTGGAGGGGGTTACAGAGATAGTGAGTGGGTGAGGGGATGGAGGGGGTTACACAGATAGGGAGGGGGTGTAGGGGCTGGAGGGGTTTACAGATATCGGGAGGTGGTCTCGGGGGCTGGAGGGGGTTACAGAGATAGGGAGGGGGTGTTGGGGCTGGAGGGGGTTACAGAGATAGGGAGGGGGTGTTGGGGCTGGAGGGGGTTACAGAGATAGGGAGGGGGTGTTGGGGCTGGAGGGGGTTACAGAGATAGGGAGGGGGTGTAGGGGCTGGAGGGGGTTACAGAGATAGGGAGGGGGTGTAGGGGCTGGAGGGGGTTACAGAGATAGGGAGGGGGTGTAGGGGCTGGAAGGGGTTACAGAGATAGGGAGGGGGTGTAGGGAGTGCAGGAGTTTGCAGAGATCGGGAGGTAAGGTGGGGAGTCGAGGTGAAGGTCTCATGTTGGCCAGTGGGAAGTAGGAATCTGAATGAACTGTACGTTGGGGAACGTGAAATCCAACGTTGTGGGTGGGATTCGTGTGGGAGTAGGGGGCGGTGTCTGTGAGAGAATGTGGGTGGGAAGCGATGGGAGCCACTTGCGATGGTTCATGTTGCTGATCAGCCGGGACAGCCTGAGAGGGAGTGGTGGGTGGAAAGGCGGGCGACAGTCAGAGATGGCGTTGGGACGTTGAGGTCGGCAACACCTGGATATTTGGAGTGTCGGCAGGTTTGTATGTGCGAAGCAGCAATATCCACATGGGATCGTTCCCACACCGTGACTCCAGGAGTGGACGGTGTGAGACTGAGGTCTAGTTGGTGAGCTTGGCCCTGGCGATGAATTCCCGCAGGATGGTCCGTGCAATTTCCAGGTCATTCCGAGCGATCCTGAGGGCTTTGTGCACATCCTGACGTTTGAAGCCCTCCTGGATTAACATCACCGTGGCAACCGGATCCCGGGATGGACACTCCGTGAGGAGCAGCTGGTTCCCTGAGGGCCGAGCGCAAGCATTTACTACTCAGGACCAGACCATTTAGACCCACTAATCCCTGCTGTTCGGTCAACTCCAGCATTGTCCCCAACTCCCTGTTGTAGGCAGTCCCACATTCCCCCCCAGCAACTCCCACATTTTCCCCACTTGCCGTAGGAAGACCGTTTTCCGTGAAATCCCCATTGAATATTCGACGGTCCTGTCTGCTCCTGGAGTCATATCCCACCCTCCACCACGAACTGAAACACCGTCTCTGTGTTGATCTGATCAACAATATCATTCATCTCGACCCTTCAGTTTCAGCTGTTTCAAAGTTACAGAGAGAGGGAGGGGCTGTAGGGGGTTACAGAGATAGGGAGGGGGTGTAGGGGCTGGAGGGGGTTACAGAGATAAGGAGGGGGTGTAGGGGCTGGAGGGGGTTACAGAGAGGGAGGGGGTGTAGGGGCTGGAGGGGGTTACAGAGATAGGGAGGGGCTGTAGGGGCTGGAGGGGTTTACAGAGATAGGGAGGGGGTGTAGGGGCTGGAGGGGGTTACAGAGATAGGGAGGGGGTGTAGGGGCTGGAGGGGGTTACAGAGAGGGAGGGGGTGTAGGGGCTGGAGGGGGTTACAGAGATAGGGAGGGGCTGTAGGGGCTGGAGGGGGTTACAGAGATAGGGAGGGGGTGTAGGGGCTGGAGGGGGTTACAGAGATAGGGAGGGGCTGTAGGGGCTGGAGGGGGTTACAGAGATAGGGAGGGGGTGTAGGGGCTGGAGGGGGTTACAGAGATAGGGAGGGGGTGTAGGGACTGGAGGGGGTTACAGAGATCGGAAGGGGTGTATGGGCTGGAGGAGGTTACAGAGATAGGGAGGGGGTGTAGGGGCTGGAGGGGGTTACAGAGATAGGGAGGGGGTGTAGGGGCTGGAGGGGGTTACAGAGATAGGGAGGGGGTGTAGGGGCTGGAGGGGGTTACAGAGATAGGGAGGGTGTGTAGGGGCTGGAGGGGGTTACAGAGATAAGGAGGGGGTGTAGGGGCTGGAGGGGGTTACAGAGAGGGAGGGGGTGTAGGGGCTGGAGGGGGTTACAGAGATAGGGAGGGGGTGTAGGGGCTGGAGGGGGTTACAGAGATAGGGAGGGGGTGTAGGGGCTGGAGGGGGTTACAGAGATAGGGAGGGGTGTAGGGGCTGGAGGGGGTTACAGAGATAGGGAGGGGGTGTAGGGGCTGGAGGGGGTTACAGAGAGGGAGGGGGTGTAGGGGCTGGAGGGGGTTACAGAGATAGGGAGGGGGTGTAGGGGCTGGAGGGGGTTACAGAGATAGGGAGGGTGTGTAGGGGCTGGAGGGGGTTACAGAGATAGGGAGGGGGTGTAGGGGCTGTCCTGTGTACCACTAGCGAAACATTATTCTGTTGAATGGCAGAGCAGGTTCGATGGGCTGAATGGCCCACTCCTGGCTCCAGTTTTCAATGTTTTGCTAGTGGTACACAGGACAGCCCCTACACCCCTTCCCTATCTCTGTAACCCCCTCCAGCCCCTACACCCCCTCCCTATCTCTGTAACCCCCTCCAGCCCCTACACACCCTCCCCCTCTGTAACCCCCTCCAGCCCCTACACCCCCTCCTTATCTCTGTAACCCCCTCCAGCCCCTACACACCCTCCCTATCTCTGTAAACCCCTCCAGCCCCTACACCCCCTCCCTATCTTTGTTTATTAGTTGGGGGGTGTGGGGTTTTGAGTGTTCCCCATCCTCCTCACGCTCTGTACCCCCTCCTCACGCTCTGTACCCCCCAACAGAATAATGGCTGACCATCCAGCTCAGCCTCCTGTTCCCGTTTGTCCTTTTTTCCCTTTATCCTGAAGAACTATCGCTTACTCCTCCTTGTAAACATTCAATGTTTTGACCTCAACTGCTTTCTGTGGCAGACAATTCCAGAGGCTCTCCCACTCTCGGGGGACAGATATTTCTCCTCATCTCAGTCCTATCCCATCTCCTGCAGACTGTGAACCCCCTGGCTCTGGGCCCCTCCGAACATCCTTCCCGTACCAACGTCCTGGCAGAATCTTATCAGTTTCTGTGAGACTCCCCCTCATTCTCCTCAACCCCAGTGGATGTTTTCCTGGCTGATCCACCCTCTGCCCGCCCTGCCATCCCAGGAATACAGCCTGAGAAACCTTTGCTGCCCTCCCTCCATTGCCAGAACCTTCTTCCTCGGATAAAGGGACAGGAAATTCACACACACAACTGCAGCAAGATACTCTCAAACTGCCTGGTTGCTTTTACAAATTTGGGTCTCTCCCAAGAAATTCCTACCCAACCTGAGACTCTTTATCCCACTCATCAGCTCAAACCCTTCACCGCCCAGTTCTCCAGGGCCTTCTGGCTCCCACAGACAACCACTGGTCTCAGTCAAGTTGCCAGGAAAGCCTCACTCGTTACTGCATTCTGCCCGGTCGCTCACCAAAACAGGCAGCTCTCTCTCTTTCTTTCCTGCTCACTCTCTTTCACTGCTTAAAACAAAACTTTGGTGATGTGTTTTCTGGCCTTTCCTCTGCGGAATGAGTTTTTTTTCGCCTTGGTAACTCTCACTGTTGGAACCCCTTATCCCACCCCACAAGAGGACCTGAGCCTCCTGGGCCTGTTGCCAGGCAGAACACAGGTTAGCTCATATGCCACAAATCAAGAGTCCAATTTGTCTTTCAATTGAAACAGAGTGTGAAACATAACCTTATAGCCACACCATGAGTCACAAGGATCACGTTAACTTCTGTTGTACCCTCAGACTGCCTTTCAGATCTAGATATCAATGATTAAGTTTTGCTTTTTAAACAGATTTATAAATCCACCTCAGCCCCATTTCAGTTCCAACTTACCTTACCCCGTCCCAGCCCCTCAGCTGACTGACTGCCCCAGGTTTGAGATGGTGGTGAGATACTGACCTGTTGGGATCTGAGATTCCTGAGATGTGGCTGGTCTCCGATCCAATTGCTCACTCCATGTTTGCCTGTGAACAGTGGGAGGGGTCTCTGTTAGACAGGGCTGGAGGGAGGGTGTTAGGATAGGGGGTGCATACAGGGAGGACTGCAGAACGCACCCCACACCCCAGGCTGATTAGTTCAAACCCTATCCCATCACCCGAGAGAGACCAACCCCACCTGTCTGCATGATATCCCCCCCATTCTCTCCACCATGTCCTGCCCCACTTCCACCTGCAGCCCTCCTCCCTTGACCTCTAATGCCTCTGCTCCCCCTTCACTTTCCCTCCTCCATGCTCTCATACTTATGATCACTCCCTCCAACCCCTCTCTCACTCCCCTCTATTCTCCCTCCACCTCATTTGCCCGACCCATTCTTCCACTCCCTCCTCCGATCTCTCACTCCCACAGCTCCACTCCGCCTCATCTCCCCCCCGCCATTCCTCTGCTCCCTCTGCTCTCTCACTCCCACAGCTCCACTGTCACTCCCTCCACCTCATCTCCCCTCCCTTCCCCATTCTTCCAGTCTCACTCCCACAGCTCCACTGTCATTCCCTCTGCCTCATCTCCCCAACCATTCCTCTGCACCCTCTGCTCTCTCACTCCCCCAACTCCACTATCATTCCGTCCACTTCATCTGCCTTCCCTTCCCCTTCCTCCCCTCCACCCAGTTTCTCACTCTCTCATCTCCACTGTCACTCCCTCTGCTTCATCTCCCCTCCCATTCCTCCCCTCTCTCCTCCACTCTTTCTCACATCCGTGACTCACACTCTCCAACCTCTCACTCTCACCCTCCCCTCTATTCTCTACCACCTCTCAACACCCCCCCTCCTCTACTTCATTTCCCTCTCTCAACTTCTGCCCCCTTCTCCTCGCTCCCTAGCCAGTTCCCTGCCTCCCTATCATTCCCCTGTTCCCATTTCCCCATCTCCTTCCTCTCACTCCCTCACTTCTCCCTCTCCTGTTGTCCTTCTCAACCTTTCCCCTCCCTCCTCAACGCTCTCACTCTCCCTCGCCGCCACCCCTTCCACTTCGCCTCATTCCCCACTGAATCCTCCTCCCTCTCTCTCTCACTCCCCAATCCCTCCATTCCCATCTCCTCATTCCCCTCGCCCCCAAAGACCCCTGCTATCCCCAGTGGGAGGTGTATGTTATTCCGAGGCGGGGCGGGGGGAGGAATTCTGAGACAACGTTGGGAGGGGGTGTGTTCAGAGGGTTTGACCCTGTCAGGGGATGGAAGCTCGCAATCTCCCCAACATGAGGGCAGTGGTAGCGACTGGGCACCCACTTGGAATGTGACAACTGGGGGGGGGGCTGGGGGCAAATCATGGGTGGGGGTGTTGCTGGGGGCTTTCGATCGAGTCGCTGAGGGGCAGGAGGGTCAGTCACGGGGGAAAGGGAAGGTCTGAAGGACTGAGGCGCAGGGGTGGGGAGTAGAGGGGGTTGGGGACGGAGGAGGGAGAGTCCGACGCAAGTGGGGTTAATGGGAGGGAGAGATCACCAGTGCAATTCCAGGCAAGATGGGCTGATTGGCCTCCCTCAGTGTCTGGGTGGGGGCGTTATAAGGAGGGGATTGTGGGATTGTGAGGAATGGCTTTGTTTATTAGTGGGGGGGTGTGGGGTTTTGAGTGTTCCCCATCCTCCTCACGCTCTGTACCCCCTCCTCACGCTCTGTACCCCACCCTCACGCTCTGTACCCCCTCCTCATGCTCTGTTCCCCACCCTCCCACTCTGTTCCCCCTGCCCTCACGCTGTGTTCCCCTCGCCCTCATGCTCAGCACCTCCCATCATGCTCAGCTCGCCCCCTCACGCTCTGTTCCCCCTCCCACGGTCTGTACCCCCTCCTCACGCTCTGTACCCCCTCCTCACGCTCTGTACCCCCTCCTCATGCTCTGTTCCCCACCCTCCCACTCTGTTCCCCCTGCCCTCACGCTGTGTTCCCCTCGCCCTCATGCTCAGCACCTCCCATCATGCTCAGCTCGCCCCCCTCACGCTCTGTTCCCCCTCCCACGGTCTGTACCCCCTCCTCACGCTCTGTACCCCCTCCTCACGCTCTGTACCCCCTCCTCACGCTCTGTTCCCCCTGCCCTCACGCTGTGTTCCCCTCGCCCTCATGCTCAGCACCTCCCATCATGCTCAGCTCGCCCCCCTCACGCTCTGTTCCCCCTCCCACGGTCTGTACCCCCTCCCCCCAAACGGTCTGTACACCCCCCACCACGCTCTGTTCCTACCCCGCTCACATTCTGCTCCACCCCCCCACCATCTGCTCACCCCCTCATGCTCTGCTCCACCCCCCACCCCCCCCCCCCACCCCCCCCGCCATGCTCTGCTCCCCCCGCTCACAATAACCTCACAGTTAGGGATCCTCTTGGAAGGAGTGATCACAGTATAGTTGAATTTAGAATACAGATGGAGAGTGTGAAGATAAAATCCAATACCAGGGTCCTGTGCTTGATCAAGGGGGACTACCATCGAATGAGGAAGGAATTGGCTCAGGCAGACCAGAAACAAAGATGTTATGGACGGACAGTTGACGAGCAGTGGAGGACTTTCAAAGCAACTTTTCAAAGCGCTTAGCGAAAGTATATTCCAGTTAAAATGAAGGACTGTAAGAAAAGGGGTAATCTGCCCTGGGTGTGTAAGGAAATGAGGGAGTCTATCAAATTGAAAGAGAAGGCATACAAAGTGGCCAAAAACAGCATGAAACTAGCAGATTGGGAAAACTTTAAAGGTCAACAGAAAGCCACAAAAAGAGCTATAAAGAAAAGTAAGATAGATCATGAGAAAAAAAAAATCTAGCACAGAATATAAGATAACAAGGTGTGAAGCTGGATGAACGCAACGGGCCAAGCAGCATCAGAGGAGCAGGAAAGCTGACGTTTTGGGTCGGGACCCTTCTTCTGATGAAGGATCCCGACCCGAAATGTCAGCTTTCCTGCTCCTCTGATGCTGCTTGGCCTGCTGCGTTCATCCAGCTTCACACCGTGTTATCTCAGATTCTCCAGCATCGTCAGTTTCTGCTATCTCTAGCACAGAATATAAAGACAGATAGCAAAAGTTTCTATAAATATATAAAATGAAAAAGAGTGGCTGATGTAAACATTGGCCCTTTAGAGGATGAGAAGGGGAATTTACTTATGGGATATGATTAAACGGCTGAGGCATTGAACAGGTATTTTGTATCAGTCTTCACAGTCTTCGCACTAATGACATGCCAGAAATTGACAAAGAGACGAAGGTAGGTGAGGACCTGGAAATAATCATTATTATGGGAGAGGTAGTGTTGGGAAAGCTAATGGAGCGAAGGATTGATAAGTGTCCTGGCCCCGATGGAATGCATCCCAGGGTACTAAAAAAGATGGTGGGAGAAATAGCAGGTGCACTGACGGTAATTTTCCAAAATTCACAGGACCCTCGGACAATCCCAGCAGATTGGAAAACAGCAAATGTGACACCTCTTTTTAAAAAGGGAGGTAGACAAAAGATGGGGAATTACAGACCGGTTAGCTTAACCTCTGCAGTGGGGAGGATGCTCGAGTCTATTATCAAGGAAGAAATAGTAAGGCATCTCGACAGAAATTGTCCCATTGGGCAGCATGGGTTCGTGAAGGGCAGGTCATGCTTGAAAAATCTTTTGGAATTCTATGAAGATATTATGAGCATGGTGGACCATGGGGACCCAGTGGATGTGGTGTACCTAGATTTCCAAAAGGCCTTCGACAAGGTGCCCACAAGAGGCTGCTGCGTAAGATAAGGATGCATGGCATTAGGGATAAAGTATTAGCGTGGATAGAGGATTGGCTGACTAACAGGAAGCAGAGTGAGGATAAATGAGTGCTATTTTGGCTGGCAATCAGTGTCGAGTGGTGTGCCTCAGGGATCGGTGTTGGGACCACAATTATTTCCAATTTATACAGATGATTTGGAGTTGGGGACCACGCGTAGGGTGTCAAAGTTTGCAGATGACACTAAGATGAGTGGCTGAGCAAAGTGTGCAGAGGACTGTGAAACTTTGCAGAGGAGCATAGATACATTGAGTGAGTGGGCAAAGGTCTGGCAGATGGAATACAATGTAAATAAATGTGAAGTCATAGATTTTGGTAGGAGTAATAGCAAAAGGGATTATTACTTGAATGGTTAAAAAAGTTGCAGCATGCTGCTATGCAGAGGGACCTGGGTGTCCTTGTGCAGGAATCGCAGAAGGTTGGTCTGCAGGTACAAGTAATTAGGGAGGCAAATGGAATTTTGTCCTTCATTGCTAAAGGGATTGAGTTTAAAAGCAGACAGGTGATGTTGCAGCTGTACAAGGTGCTGGTGAGGCCACACCTGGAGTACTGTGTGCAGTTTTGGGGTCCTTACTTGAGGAAGGATGTACTGGCACTGGAGGGGGTGCAGAGGAGGGTCATTAGGTTGCTTCCGGAGTTGAGGGGGTTGGTTTATGAGGAGAGACTGAGTAGATTGGGATTATATTCATTGGAATTCAGATGATTGAGGGGAGAATCTTATAGAAACATAAAATTATGAAGGGAATAGATAAGACAAGAAGTAGAGAGGATGTTCCCTCTGGCAGGTGAAGCTAGGACAAGAGGGAATAGTGTCATGATTAGAGGGAGCAGATTTAGGACTGAATTGAGAAGGAGCTTCTTCACCCAGAAGGTTGTTAATCTGTGGAATTCCTGGCCCAGTTGGTGCTACTTCAGTAAACGTTTATAAAGCTAAGGTAGATTTTTTTTAACGATAGAGGAATTAAGGGATACAGTGAGAGCACGGGTAAGTGAATCTGAGTCCACGAAAACATCAGCCATGATCTTATTGAATGGTGGAGCACGATCGAAGGGCCGAATGGCCTACTCCTGCTCCTAGTTCTTATGTTCTCAAGCTCTGCTCCCCGCCCCCCACCGCCTCATGATCTGGTCCGCCTCCTCACAGTAATTTTCCAAAATTCACAGGACCCTCGGACAATCCCAGCAGATTGGAAAACAGCAAATATGACACCTCTGTTTAAAAAGGGAGATAGACAAAAGATGGGGAATTACAGACCGGTTAGCTTAACCTCTGCAGTGGGGAGGATGCTCGAGTCTATTATCAAGGAAGAAATAGTAAGGCATCTCGACAGAAATTGTCCCATTGGGCAGCATGGGTTCGTGAAGGGCAGGTCATGCTTGAAAAATCTTTTGGAATTCTATGAAGATATTATGAGCATGGTGGACCATGGGGACCCAGTGGATGTGGTGTACCTAGATTTCCAAAAGGCCTTCGACAAGGTGCCCACAAGAGGCTGCTGCGTAAGATAAGGATGCATGGCATTGGGGGGTGGGGGCTCTGCTCCCCCTCCCACACTCTGTTCCCCCCCTCAGCTCTGGTTCCTCCCCCCTGCCACGATCTGTTCCCCCTCCCCCGCACGCTCTGCTCCCCCACCAACGCTCTGTTCTCCCTCCCTCTCACTGTGACCCCCCTCATGCTCTGTTCCCCCTCCCCCTCACCGTTCCAGCCTTCACGCTCTGTTTCCCCTCCCCCTCACTGTTCCCCCCTCACGCTCTGCTAACCCCCCACACTCTGTTCCCCTCCCCCTCACTGTTCACCCCTCACGCTCAGTTCCCACTCCCCCTCACGCTCTGCTACCGCCCACACTCTGTTCCCCCTCCCCCTCACCGTTCCCCCCCCTCACGCTCTGTTCCCCCTCACCCTCACTGTTCCCCCCCTCACGCTCTGCTACCCCCCACACTCTGTTTCCCCTCCCCCTCACTGTTCCCCCCCTCACGCTCTGTTCCCCCTCCCCCTCACGCTCTGCTACCCCCCACGCTCTGTTCCCCCTCACCCTCACTGTTCCCCCCCTCACGCTCTGCTACCCCCCACGCTCTGTTCCCCCTCACCCTCACTGTTGCCCCCCTCACGCTCTGCTACCCCCCACACTCTGTTCTCCCTCCCCCTCACTGTTCCCCCCCCTCATGCTCTGCTACCCCCCACACTCTGTTCCCCCTCCCCCTCACTGTTCCCCCCCTCACGCTCTGTTCCTCCACCCCCTCACTGTTCACCCCCCACACTCTGTTCCCCTCCCCCTCACTGTTCACCCCTCACGCTCAGTTCCCACTCCCCCTCACGCTCTGCTACCGCCCACACTCTGTTCCCCCTCCCCCTCACCGTTCCCCCCCCTCACGCTCTGTTCCCCCTCACCCTCACTGTTCCCCCCCTCACGCTCTGCTACCCCCCACACTCTGTTCCCCCTCCCCCTCACTGTTCCCCCCCTCACGCTCTGTTCCCCCTCCCCCTCACGCTCTGCTACCCCCCACGCTCTGTTCCCCCTCACCCTCACTGTTCCCCCCCTCACGCTCTGCTACCCCCCACACTCTGTTCTCCCTCCCCCTCACTGTTCCCCCCCTCATGCTCTGCTACCCCCCACACTCTGTTCCCCCTCCCCCTCACTGTTCCCCCCCCTCACGCTCTGTTCCTCCACCCCCTCACTGTTCACCCCCCACACTCTGTTCCCCCTCCCCCTCACTGTTCACCCCTCACGCTCAGTTCCCACTCCCCCTCACGCTCTGCTACCCCCCAACGCTCTGTTCCCCCCCTCACGCTCTGTTCCCCCTCCCCCTCACTGTTCCCCTCACGCTCTGTTCCCCCTCCCCCTCATGCTCTGCTACCCCCCACGCTCTGTTCCCCCTCCCCCTCACTGTTCCCCCCCTCACGCTCTGTTCCCCCTCCCCCTCACTGTTCCCCTCACGCTCTGTTCCCCCTCCCCCTCATGCTCTGCTACCCCCCACGCTCTGTTCCCCCTCCCCCTCACTGTTCTCCCCCCTCACGCTCTGTTCCCTCTCCCCCTCACTGTTCACCCCTCACGCTCAGTTCCCCCTCCCCCTCACGCTCTGCTACCCCCCACGCTCTGTTCCCCCTCACCCTCACTGTTCCCCCCGTCACGCTCTGTTCCCCCTCCCCCTCACTGTTCCCCCCCTCACGCTCTGTTCCCCCTCCCCCTCATGCTCTGCTACCCCCCACGCTCTGTTCCCCCTCCCCCTCACTGTTCCCCCCCCTCACGCTCTGTTCCTCCTCCCCCTCACTGTTCACCCCTCACGCTCAGTTCCCCCTCCCCCTCACGCTCTGCTACCCCCCACGCTCTGTTCCCCCTCACCCTCACTGTTCCCCCCGTCACGCTCTGTTCCCCCTCCCCACGCTCCCTCTACCCCCATCACACTCTGTTGTGTGGTTCGGGCTCCTTGGCATCACTTGCGGGGCAAGGGCAGGGAACAGAAGGAGGAGGGGGTCAGGACGGAGCGACGGTTACCATGGTGCCCAGCCGCTGGGGGTCGGGCGCGAGTCGGCAGAGGGGGGGTACCGGGGCTGAGGACGGCCCATCGAGGTCACCAGGAGGTCGTCTTTGTCATCTTCATCCTCTTCGTCCTCGCTGCTTGACCACTCATCGAAGAGGAACGGCACTCTGGGAGGGGTCCTGACCAACAAGACGCAACATTGACGGGACATTGGGTGGGGGGGGGGGTCATGGAGGGGGTATGGGGAGGTACAGGCAGAGGCATGGAGGGGGTGGGGTGGTGGGGGGAGAGGGATAGGCAGAGATGAGGCATACAGAGAAAAAGTTGGTCCAGAGAGGGCGACCGAGAGATAGGGACAGATAGACAGAGAGGGAGTGAGAGATGGAAGAACACATAAGAGATAGATGGAGAGAAAAGGATCTCCAGAGAGAGAGACAGAGAGAGAGAGAGAGAGAGATAGACAGCGAGAGAGACAGAAAGGAGAGAGAGAGATATAGAGAAAGAGAGAGACAGCAAGATGCAAAGAAGTATACACAGATGGAGAGGAATCAAGAGAAATACAGAGACAAAGGGAGAAAGAGAGACATAGAAGTATAGATAGATAGATTGATAGATGGATAGATAGACAGACAGACAGACAGATAGACAGGTAGATAGAGAGAAAAAGTGAAGGGAACAGATTGATGAAGGAGATTCACAGTAACATGCAGGAAAACACACACAGACACACGCCCACAGACACAGAGATAACATGTACACACACAGGCAGCGTACACGCACAGGCAGCGTACACGCACAGGCAGCGTACACGCACGGGCAGCGTACACGGGCAGCATGCGCACACAAACAGCATACACGAACAGCGTACACACACACATACCATCACACAGATGACACAAAGAGAAAAAAAGGTCAATATTACTGTTGATGTTCTCAGTGCAATCAGTTTCAGACATCGACATAGTAAAGGGCCATCTTGGGAACAACAGGAGCTGGAAGATGTTGGGGGTGGGCGGGTGGGGGTGGTGGAGTGGAGGTTGGGGGTGTGGTGGCATGATACATCAGGCCGTTAAACCATCACGTCCATTTAACATGGTGAGGAACACTCTGGGATTGTAGGAACGTCTGACCGAAACCCAGTACCGGAGAGATCCCGGGCTCCAGGTCTGCTTTGAGCAGAGATCAAGCGAAGCTGCAAACATCAGGTCTGCCGGCGTTATGTGTTTAATTAGTTGCAACGATGTAAACCGAAGCCAATAACAGCAGAAATTAGAAGTCAACCCGCACGCGACATACATTTGTATTTCTCCAAAATCCCCTTATCCTGGATAAATAAGTTGCATGTATCACCAGTTACAGATACCCGTTATCTAAAATTCATGGCTAACACAGAGAAATAAAATTTGGGTCGAGAACTGTTGTCAATCCTACTTTCATCAGTTTCTGCATGTGAATAGTCATTAAATTGTGCACAGTTTATGGCTCTTTGTTTTGGCACCTGCTCATTCTGAGGACAACGCTACCTTCCTGGGCCTGGCCCTTTCCCGCGGTGAGCAGGAATTCTCACTGCCAATCTGATGGAACACTGGGACTGGTGGTGCAGGACGTCGTTGTCGATCAGCAGTGAGGGGAAAGGCTCCTTGAGCTGCACACACAGGGGCCTGCATGTGTGACGAGATACCTGCTCAGTCGCGTCGATGTGAACCTGACAGAGGGGCGAGGGTTGCCTGACACGGGTCACGAGCCACCGCGAGCTTGCAAGCGTTGAATGTTCGCACTCTGGCCGGTCGCTCCAACGCAAAGAGATTTGTCAGCTTCATCCAAGCGGCGTTTCACTTCCCATCGTTTCAACTCAATTTCACAACTTGCCGACTTGAAGAGTTAGTTCCACCGCCCTCATTCACTGAGGTTCTTCACTCAAGGATTCCCTTGAAGACATGCATCCATTTGGGATCTGCTCACTTCCTTCAAGAATCTCCATCTCTGCTTCGGTTTCCCCATCAAAAGGTGTTGAACTTACTCCGCCTCAGGTAGTGGGATCAGGCCTGGCCTCAGGAATGGGAGCAGGAAGTCAGGAAATCCCACTTCCAGAGGCCATTCCGGCTGGATAGAGTTTGTGGAGCGCAAGTACAGACCAGCGATGGACTTTAGGGCGTCTGGAATGATTATTCTCTAGCCACAACAGACCCAAATCCTAAACTCAACTGCACTGGAGCACAGAGCAGGCATTGGCAATGTTTAGCTGATCTGTCAGTATCTCTTTTCGCAGGGACACTGTCATCTGTCCATGATCATGGGGTTTGAGGGAGGGTACAGGGGAGAGAAGCGGGTGGGGTGAGGGAAATTAAGGGGTGGAGATGGCAGAGGGGGTAAAAGTCAGGGCAGGAGACAGAGAGACAGGGTGACAGAGGGAATGCAAGAGAGAGAGAAAGCGGGTGACAATGGGAATGCAAGGGGTGGAATGACAGAGAGAATGTAAGAGACAGAGAGAGAGAGAGAGGCAGAGAGAGAGAGAGAAAGAGAGAGGGGTGACAGAGGGAATGCAAGAGAGAGAGAGAGAGAGAAAGCGGGTGACAGTGGGAATGCAAGAGAGAGAGAGAGAGGTGACAGAGGGAATGTGGGGGAGTGACAGAGGGAATGCAAGAGACAGAGAGAGAGAGCGAGAGAAAGGGGGTGACAGTGGGAATGCAAGAGAGAGAGAGAGAGAGGTGACAGAGGGAATGTGGGGGGGTGACAGAGGGAATGTGGGGGGGTGGCAGAGGGAATGTGGGGGGGTGGCAGAGGGAATGCGGGGGGGGGTGACAGAGGGAATGCAAGGAGTGGGGTGACGGAGGGAATGCAAGAGACAGAGAGAGAGAGAGAGAGAGGGGAGGTGACAGAGGGAATGCAAGAGACGGAGAGGGGTTGCTAAAGAAGGAATGCAAGAGAAAGAGAGAGGGGAACAGGAAAGAGATGGGGGGGGGAGAGAGAGAGAGGGCAAAAGAGAGAGGGTGAGGAAAGAAGTGTGGCAGTAAGAGACAAACAAACGGGGAGGGCGGCAGAGGGAGAAAGGTTGCGGAAGGAGAGATGGAGAGTGGGGAGAGAAAGAGAGCGAGGAAACAGCGTGAAGAAAGGGGTGGGTGGGAGAAAGAGTGAATGAAGAGGAAGAAAAACAGGAGTGTGACAGGGGCATGCAGAAAGAGCGAGGCAGGACAGAGAGAGAGAGAGAGAGAGAGAGGCACAGAGACAGAGGGAGAGACACGGAGTGGGAAGAGAGTGAGCGACGGAGCACAAACAGCTGCGCAGAAGACAGAAAGAAACAGTGAGAGAGGTAGAGGAGGAGGGGATGAGAGAGACAGAGAGAGAAGGCAGAAGAGAGAAAGGGGATGGAGATGTAGATAGCGGAGGGTGGCGGGGGGGCAGAGGGGAGACAGACAGAGAGAGTACGATGGGACATAGAGAATGAGAGAAGCAGAGAGAAAGGGAAGTCTTGTGGAGGGTGTAGGCTGTGATGATTAAAGCGGGGGGAGCGGGCAGGGCATAAACGTAGAGGGAGAAAGGGGAAGAGGTAATGGGAGGGGGCAAGGGGGGGGCTGGGGGAGGAGGATGGCGGTGGTCACTTACGCCGAGGCTGAATCTGAGCCACTAGAGCGATCCGCAGGGGGACTGATGAGGGGAGGGGGCTCCAGGTACTGAGATTCGATATTAATCCCAACGGCTGATTCCTGCGGGTAACGGAGATCAGGTCAAAGGTCCGGCAGGTTCAACGCACTCCCTCAGCGCTGACCCTCCGACAGTGCCCGCTCCCTCAGCACTGACCCTCCGACAGTGCCCCCTCCCTCAGCACTGACCCTCCGACAGTGCCCGCTCCCTCAGCACTGACCTTCCGACAGCGCCCGCTCCCTCAGCACTGACCCTCCGACAGCGCCCGCTCCCTCAGCACTGACCCTCCGACAGGGCCCGCTCCCTCAGCACTGACCCTCCGACAGCGCCCGCTCCCTCAGCACTGACCCTCCGACAGCGCCCGCTCCCTCAGCACTGACCCTCCGACAGTGCGGCGCTCCCTCAGCACTGACCCTCCGACAGTGCCCACTCCCTCAGCGCTGACCCTCCGACAGCGCCCGCTCCCTCAGCACTGACCCTCCGACAGTGCCCGCTCCCTCAGCACTGACCCTCCGACACTGCCCACTCGATCAGCACTGACCCTCCGACAGTGCCCACTCCCTCAGCACTGACCCTCCGACAGCGCCCACTCCCTCAGCGCTGACCCTCCGACAGCGCCCGCTCCCTCAGCGCTGACCCTCCGACAGCGCCCACTCCCTCAGCACTGACCCTCCGACAGTGCCCGCTCCCTCAGCACTGACCCTCCCACAGTGCCCACTCTCTCAGCACTGACCCTCCGACAGTGCCCGCTCCCTCAGCACTGACCCTCCGACAGTGCCCGCTCCCTCAGCACTGACCCTCCGACAGTGCCCGCTCCCTCAGCACTGACCCTCCAACAGTGCCTGCTCCCTCAGCACTGACCCTCCGACAGTGCCCGCTCCCTCAGCACTGACCTTCTGACAGTGCCCACTCCCTCAGCACTGACCCTCCGACAGTGCCCGCTCCCTCAGCGCTGACCCTCCGACAGTGCCCGCTCCCTCAGTGCTGACCCTCCGACAGTGCCCGCTCCCTCAGCACCGACCCTCCGACAGTGCCCACTCCCTCAGCACTGACCCTCCGACAGTGCCCACTCCCTCAGCACCGACCCTCCGACAGTGCCCACTCCCTCAGCCCTGACCCTCCGACAGTGCCCACTCCCTCAGCACTGACCCTCCGACAGTGCCCCCTCCCTCAGCACTGATCCTCCAACAGTGCGGCACTCCCTCAGCACTGACCCTCCGACAGTGCCCGCTCCCTCAGCGCTGACCCTCCGACAGTGCCCGCTCCCTCAGTGCTGACCCTCCGACAGTGCCCGCTCCCTCAGCACCGACCCTCCGACAGCGCCCACTCCCTCAGCACTGACCCTCCGACAGTGCCCACTCCCTCAGCACTGACCCTCCGACAGTGCCCACTCCCTCAGCACTAACCCTCCGACAGTGCCCGCTCCCTCAGCACTGACCCTCCCACAGTGCCCACTCTCTCAGCACTGACCCTCCGACAGTGCCCACTCCCTCAGCACTGACCCTCCGACAGTGCCCGCTCCCTCAGCACTGACCCTCCGACAGTGCCCGCTCTCTCAGCACTGACCCTCTGACAGTGCCTGCTCCCTCAGCACTGACCCTCCGACAGTGCCCCCTCCCTCAGCACTGACCTTCCGACAGTGCCCACTCCCTCAGCACTGACCCTCCGACAGTGCCCGCTCCCTCAGTGCTGACCCTCCGACAGTGCCCGCTCCCTCAGCACTGACCCTCCGACAGTGCCCACTCCCTCAGCACTGACCCTCCGACAGTGCCCACTCCCTCAGCACTGACCCTACGACAGTGCCCACTCCCTCAGCACTGACCCTCCGACAGTGCCCACTCCCTCAGCACTGACCCTCCGACAGTGTTTACTGAGACTGAGCAACCTGCATTTGGCTAGTGCCTCACTCTCTCCGTACCGTGCCATTGGGCCGTGTGGTGGCCCCCTTCCGTCCGAGGATGACGTCCATCGCGGTGAGCTCGTCCTGACGGGGCCTGGGATTGGTTGGCCGGTGTGGAACGGGCGGGAGAGGCCCACGTGCTGTGCCAGATCCCACCGACGGCTCCATGGGGAGGCCGGGAAGGGGCCTGTTCTTCATCCATTCCAGCAGGGCTGCGCTGATTGGCCTCCCGGGCAGAGGGGGGCGCCCTGGAGGCCTCTCCTGTGGAGGGACAATGGAGTTGGAGGGTGTCAGTTACTCAAATCTCTGACCTGCCCCAGCCCTCCGACACCCCTGCATTGTACCCGAATCCCAATACCCGCAAACACCCCAAACCCCAGTCCAGGTGGTCAGGACCCACAGGGCTGTCCAGCCCCTTCCCTCCCTTGCCCACACATGCCAGTGACTCACGCACAGGATATTCGCCTGGGCGAGGCATCGCTGTTCTTCCCTGCCCTCCAGTCCTGACCCTCCCATGCCGACAGCACTGCAGTTCCCACCCAGGGCTGTTCCAGCACCCTATGGTGAGCCTCACCTGCCCTGCGACGCCCCACTTGGTGAATTGATTCTTGCGATGGGGTTGTTGAAAGGCCACAGGTTGCGCTATTGGGTGGCTGGGGTGTGGGAGCTATTGGGATCTGGGCGTCAAACTTTGGACCGAGCCTGCGGAGGTGGTTGCGGTTGTCAGAGGGTGCAGTGGGGAAAGGGTGGGTGATGGTTAACGTTGGATGACCAAGAGCTGAGGTACCCCGCAGGCTGGTGCTCTCAGTGAGGAGTGGAGGTCAGTGAGGGCAGTCTGGTCGAATAGCCCCTGTGGACAGGACTTACCTGGGGGTCTGTAGTGAGTGCACTGCTCGTGGTGGAGCTGTTGTTTCGAGCTTGGAGCAGGTCTGTTCGTGGAGGAACCACTGGGCGTTGGAGGTTTGCACGAGCTGAGGGCATCGGTGACGGTGGGCGCTCGGCCTGGAGATCAGATCCAACACTCAGGTCATAGGGTCAGAGTCCCAACACAGAGAGCAACACAGCACCACCAGGCTGTGTACACACTCACACACACTCACTCACTCACACACACTCACTCACTCACACTCACTCACTCACACACACTCACTCACTCACACTCACTCACACACAGACACTCAGACACACACACACACACACACACACACTCACTCACTCACTCACTCACACACACTCACTCACACTCACTCACACACACTCACTCACACACGCTCACTCACACACGCTCACTCACACACGCTCACTCACACACACTCACACACTCACACACACACACACACACACACCCCCTACTCCTGGGTGACAGAGTCACAAAATCGCAACAGTGTGAATGGAAGAAGGCGATTTGGCTCATTGAGTCCACACCAACTCTCCAACCTACCACCCCCACCGAATCCCTGCATTTCCGAACCTGGGCACTATGGGTAATTTAGCACAGCCAATCCACCCTAACCTGTATCAGAGATAATGGGAACTGCAGATGCTGGAGAATCCAAGATAATAAAATGTGAAGCTGGATGAACACAGCAGGCCAAGCAGCATCTCAGGAGCACAAAAGCTGACGTTTCGGGCCTAGACCCTTCATCAAAGAGGGGGATGGGGTGAGGGTTCTGGAATAAATAGGGAGAGAGAGGGAGGTGGACCGAAGATGGAGAGAAAAGAAGATAGGTGGAGAGAGTATAGGTTGGGAGGTAGGAGGGGATAGGTCAGTCCAGGGAAGACGGACAGGTCAAGGAGGTGGGATGAGGTTAGTAGGTAGATGGGGGTGCGGCTTGGGGTGGGAGGAAGGGATGGGTGAGAGGAAGAACAGGTTAGGGAGGCAGAGGCAGGTTGGACTGGTTTTGGGATGCAGTGGGTGGGGGGGAAGAGCTGGGCTGGATGTGTGGTGCAGTGGGGGGAGGGGACGAACTGGGCTGGTTTGGGGATGCAGTGGGGGAGGGGAGATTTTGAAACTGGTGAAGTCCACATTGATACCATTAGGCTGCAGGGTTCCCAGGCGGAATATGAGTTGCTGTTCCTGCAACCTTCGGGTGGCATCATTGTGTTCTTCCTCTCACCCATCCCTTCCTCCCACCCCAAACCACACCCCCAACTACCTACTAACCTCATCCCACCTCCTTGACCTGTCCGTCTTCCCTGGACTAACCTAGCCCCTCCCTACCTCCCCACCTACACTCTCTCCACCTATCTTCTTTTCTCTCCATCTTCGGTCCGCCTCCCCCGCTCTCCCTATTTATTCCAGAACCCTCACCCCATCCCCCTCTCTGATGAAGGGTCTAGGCCCGAAACGTCAGCTTTTGTGCTCCTGAGATGCTGCTTGGCCTGCTGTGTTCATCCAGCCTCACATTTTGTTGTCCACCCTAACCTGCACATCCCTGGGCACTATGGGTAATTTAGCCTGGCCAATCCACCCTAACCTGCACATCTCTGGGCACTATGGGTAATTTAGCATGGCCAATCCACCTTAACCTGAACATCCCTGGGCACTATGGGTAATTTAGCATGGCCAATCCACCCTAACCTGCATATCCCTGGGCACTATGGGTAATTTAGCATGGCCAATCCACCCTAACCTGCACATCCCTGGGCACTATGGGTAATTTAGCATGGCCAATCCACCCTAACCTGCACATCCCTGGGCACTATGGGTAATTTAGCATGGCCAATCCACCCTAACCTGCACATCCCTGGGCGCTATGGGTAATTTAGCACGGCCAATCCACCCTAACCTGCACATCCCTGGGCGCTATGGGTAATTTAGCACGGCCAATCCACCCTAACCTGCACATCCCTGGGCACTATGGGTAATTTAGCATGGCCAATCCACCCTAACCTGCACATCCCTGGGCACTATGGGTAATTTAGCATGGCCAATCCACCCTAACCTGCACATCCCTGGGCACTATGGGTAATTTAGCATGGCCAATCCACCCTAACCTGCACATCCCTGGGCACTATGGGTAATTTAGCATGGCCAATCCACCCTAACCTGCACATCCCTGGGCACTATGGGTAATTTAGCACGGCCAATACACCCTATCTTGCAAATCCCGGTGCACGATGGGTAATTTAGCACGGCCAATACACCCTATCTTGCATATCTTTGGACTGTGCGAGGCAAACCGGAGCAAACCCACACAGACACGGGGAGGATGTGCAAACTCCACACAGACAGTTACCCGAGGGTGGCATCGAACCCAGCGGCCTGGCGCTGTGAGGCATCAGTGCTAACCACTGAGCCACTGTCTCAATATCAGGGGCTTGGTAATGATTGGTGTCTGTGAGTCAAAGCTTGGTGCAATTCTGCGGAGGTGGTTGCGGTTGGCAGAGGGCGCAGTGGGGAAAGGGTGGTTGATGGTTAACGTTGGATGACCAAGAGCTGAGGTCCCCCGCAGGCTGGTGCTCTCAGTGAGGAGTGGAGGTCAGTGAGGGCAGTCTGGTCGAATAGCCCCTGTGGACAGGACTTACCTGGGGGTCTGTAGTGAGTGCACTGCTCGTGGTGGAGCTGTTGTTTCGAGCTTGGAGCAGGTCTGTTCGTGGAGGAACCACTGGGCGTTGGAGGTTTGCACGAGCTGAGGGCATCGGTGACGGTGGGCGCTTGGCCTGGAGATCAGATCCAACACTCAGGTCATAGGGTCAGAGTCCCAACACAGAGAGCAACACAGCACCACCAGGCTGTGTACACACTCACACACACTCACTCACTCACACTCACACACTCACACACACTCACTCACACACACTCACTCACTCACACACTCACTCACACACACTTACTCACACACACTCACTCACACACACTCACTCACTCACACACTCACACTCACTCACTCACACTCACACATACTCAGATACACACACACACTCACGCACAGATACACACACACACACTCACACACACACACACACACACACACACATACACACACGCATTCTCACACACACACGCACTCACTCACACTCACACATACTCAGATACACACACACACTCACGCACAGATACACACACACACACACACATACACACACGCATTCTCACACACTCACACGCACTCACTCACACACACACACACATGCATTCTCACACACAAACACACACTGACACACACACACACACTCAGACACACACACACACACACAAACACACACACACACACACACACACACACACACACACACACGGAAGTTTAATGTGATACACAATGAGCCTGCCCACCCGCCCTGGCAGCGCCCTGCCCCGGCCCCCGGCCCTCGGTGGGTACCTTGCTGAGTCCGGCCAGCTTGTTGACCAGAAGCGCCACATCCTCAAAGTTATCTTCCTCCTCCTCATCCTCCTCCTGCTCTCCGTCTTCGCCGTCTCCCTCTGCGGTCTGGTTGGTCGCTCGGGGGTCCTCAGTGGGCCGTGACTGGTTGCGCTGAGGTTGGAATGGGTCCACAATAATGGTTTCCATGCCCTTGATCTCTGAGCGGCAGAAGGGGCAACTGTGGCCGTCCGACTCCTGCCGGGGGTCACAGGTCACAAGGCAGGGTGGGGGTCGGTGAGTGGTGAATGGGTGGTCAGGCAGTGAGAATGATGACCAACATCCTACCATCCCCTCCCTCCCTCCACCCCACCATCTCTTCCCCCCCGCCTCACTGTCTCTTCCCCACACTCCCACCCCCACCGAATCTCTCCCCCCCACCCCCACTGTCCTCACCCTACTGCCCAACCGTCCCCTTCCCCATCCCCTACTATCTCCTCGCCCCCATCAACCCCACTGTCCCCTACACTCCCACCCCCACCGTCCCCACCCTACTCCCAATTATCACCTCCCTCCTCCCCCACCGCCCCCTCCCTCCTTCCACCCCACCATCCCCTCCCCCCTCACCGTCCACTCCTCCTGCCCCCCTCAAACCCACTGTCCTTTCTCTCCCCAGCCCCACCATCCCCACGCTCCTCCCACTGCCCCTCCCCCTCCCCTACCATCTCCTCACCACCCCTGCCGCCCCCACCCTACCTCCACTGTCCACTCCCCCCTCACCATCCCCACCCCCCCCCACTGTCTCCTCTGCACACTCCAACCAACCCCACCCTCCCCACAACTGTCCCCTCACCACCCCACCCCACCGACCCCTCGCCATCCCACCCTCACCCCCACCCCAACCCCACCATCCACCACTCTGAAAGGGCTCAGAAAAGATTTACAGGGATGTTGCCAGGGTCGGAGGGTTTGAGCTACAGAGAGGGGCTGGATAGGCTGGGGCTATTTTCCCTGGAGCGTCGGGGGCTGAGGGGTGACCTTATAGAGGTTTATAAAACCATGAGGGGCATGGATAGGGTGAATAGACAAGGTCTTTACCCCCCCAGGGTAGGGGAGCCCAAAACTAGAGGGGCATCTTTTCAAAAAAGATTTGAAAGGGACCTGAGGGGTAACTTTTTCACACAGAGGGTGGTGCATGTATGGAATGAGCTGCCAGAGGAAATGGTGGGGGCTGGTACAGTTACAGCATTTAAAAGGCACCTGGATGGGGACATGGATAGGAAGGGGTTAGAGGGATATGGGCCAAATCCTGGGGAATGGGACTGGATTAATTTGGGATATCTGGGTCAGCATGGAGAGATGGACCGAAGAGTCTGTTCCTGTGCTGTACGTCTCTATGACTCTATCTCTCTTCACCTTGCTTCTATTCTTCACTCCAGACTTTTTCCCTCAGGTTTGCTCCCTCATTTACTTCAAAGCTGTTTCTGCTTTTCTCCTTCGGCAGCTCCCTCATGCACTGGGTTATGTACAGTTCGGGGGGGGCCATGCATGGTAAAGATTCATCTTCTGCAAGACTGATGCTTACAGCACATGAACTGGCATCTATTTCTCCCAGAGATAGTAGGAGCTGCAGATGCTGGAGAATCTGAGATAACAAGGTGTGGAGCTGGATAAACACAGCAGGACAAGCAGCATCAGAGGAGCATGAAAGCTGACGTTTCAGGCCCAGACCCTTCCTCAGAAAATGCTGCTTGGCCTGCTGTGTTCATCCAGCTCCACACCTTATTATCTCAGATTCTCCAGCATCTGCAGCCCCTGCTGTCTCTGAAACGGGTTTACACTGTGTCCTAGTCGTCTGCATTCGCTCCTTTCCCTGCCTCTTGCTCCTCTCTCTCCCTTCATCCATCCCCTCCGCCCTCTATCACACCCCATCCACATCCTATTCTCTCTATCCCTTCACCTCCTTTCTCCCCACTCTCCTTCCCCTCTTCCCTCTTCCTCCTCCATCTCTCCCCTCATTTCCACTCCACCCCTCGCCTCCTTTTATCTCTCTCCGTCTCCCTCCTTCCTGTCCCCTCATCTCTCCCTCTCCCCGATTTTTCTCACTCCGTCTCTCCACCCGCTAACAAGGTGCGGAGCTGGATGAACACAGCATGGCCAAGCAGCACCAGAGGGGTAGGAAGGCTGACATTTCGGGCCTGGACCCTTCTTCAGAAAACTATCTCTCCATCCCCTTAGTTGTTTTCTCCCCGTCCTCCCTCCATCTCTCTCTCTCTCTCTCTCTCTCTGTGTGCCAGCTATCTACCTTCGGCCCTGTTGGTGTGTTGCTTGGTCTAATTCTGAGCCCCCTGGGCACAGTGGGAGAGGGCAGAGGGGTTAAGAGTGGAGGAGCGGGTAGGGTAGTAGGGAGCTAGTTGGGGAATGGGACATACCTGCCAAGCCGTGAGGCAGGTCTCACACAACAAGTGACCGCATGGTTCAATCTTCACATTTTTATTCCTCTCTGTGCAGATCTTACAGAGTTGGAAGGTGGAGCCAATGTCACAGTACAACTCATATTGTTCCTACAGAGCGAGAGAGAGAAGGAAGGAGGGGTAAGGAAGAGTGTGTTCCACACCCTCAGGTTCCCCTCCATCACCGGCCCAGTTGGGGTTAACCCCAGCCAACCCAAAAATCAGGGAAATCAGGCATCAGGGAAATGTTGCATCCCAGACAGAGGCCATTCACCCCATCGTTGCCCCTACCAGCCCACCGAAACCTTCTCGCCGGTCACCCCACGGCCGGGGACCAGCGAATTCCTCCTCCGGGTCCCTCCGTGGACCCTCCATTCCCAAACCCCGGTGACCCGCACTCCGCCCCCCCCCCCCAACCCACCTCGCCTCCCCCACCCCCACTCACTTGGATCGCCGTCCCCGCCACGCGGTTCCGTCGCCAGGGCGTGGCCGTTCTCCTTCCGTCCACGAGGGCCTCTGCCCCCGGATCCTCCCCACCCCTGTCGACTCCTCGATCAAATAGCCACTCGGCCCCTCCCTGCTCTCCAGCCCCAACAAGGTACATACAGCCCTCCACACCCCCACCCAACCCCCAAACCACCTGATCTCCTGTTCCCATCAAAATGTTCTCATCCAGAGCTGTTGCTCCACTCCTCTGGAGCAGGTGGTTGCTTGATTCGGGATCCCCTGGCTCAGAGGCGTGGACGCTACCACCACCCCACAAGGGTTCCTCGTGGGTGCGGCCATTCTCAGGGGTCCGTTCCTGCCCCCTGCCTGCGATGCTGCTCAGCGCAGTGTTGATCCCGCAGCATCCTGGTCGATCGACTCAAACCGGATCCAGATGTGATCAGGACCCGATTCCACCCCGCCACCCCCCGACACCACACCTTCACCCCTCGGCACAGGGTCACTCACCTGAGAGACCTGAATGTGATCCAGCCTGCACGGTTCACACAGCCCACTCAGGTCGGGGTTAAAGTCTCGCCCATCAGGGTAGAGGTAACTAGGGAGGCACAGAGAGAGATCGAGCTGTTACACTGAATCACACGCTCAAAGGATCAAGAGTCTCTGTCAGGGGCCTGGTTATAGAGGGAGTCTCCCCCTCTCTCTCTCTCCCTCTCTCTCTCCCTCTCTCTCTCACATTTTCTTTGTCAGGGACCTAGTTAAAGAGGGAGTGTCTCTCTCTCTCTTTCTCTCTCTCTCTCTTTCTGTCTCACTCCCTCTCTCTCACTCTCTTTCTCACACTCTCTCTGTCAGGGACCTAGCGAAAGAGGGAGTCTCTCTCTCTCTCTCTCTCTTTCTCTCTCTTTCTCTCTGTCAGGGACCTGGTTATAGAGGGATTCTCCCTCTCTCTCTCCCGCTCACTCTCTCTGTCTCTCTCCCTCTCTCCCTGTCTCTCTCTCTCTTTCTGTCTCACTCTCTTTTTCTCTCTCTCTCCCTCTTTCTCCCTCTCCCTCTCTCTCTCTCTGTCAGGGACCTGGTTAAAGAGGGAGCCTCTCTCTCCCCCACTCTCCCTCTCTCTTTCTCTCTCTCTCCCCACCTCTCTCTCATTCTCTCTCTCTCTCTGTCAGGGACACTATTTAAACAGGGAGTCTCTCTCTCTCTGTCTCCGTCTGTCTCTTTCTCTCTCTCTCCCCACCTCTCTCTCATTCTCTCTCTCTCTCTCTCTGTCAGGGACCCTGTTTAAAGAAGGAGTCTCTCTCTCTCTGCCTCATTCTCTCTCTTTCTCTCTCTCTTTCTCTCCCTCTTATTCTCTCTCTATCTCTCTCTTTCTCTCTCTGCGTCAGGGTACCTGGTTAAAGAGGGAGTGTCTCACTCTCTCTCCCCCTCTCCCTCTCTCTTTCTCCCCCTCTCTCTCATTCTCTCCCGCTGTCAGCGACACTATTTAAACAGGGACTCTCTCTCTCTCCGTCTGTGTCTTTTTCTCTCTCTCTCTCTCTCTCTGTCAGGGACCCTGTTTAAAGAAGGAGTCTCTCTCTGCCTCATTCTCTCTATCTCTTTCTCTCTCTCTCTCTCTATCTCTCTCTTTCTCTCTCTGCGTCAGGGTCCCTGGTTAAAGAGGGAGAGTCTCTCTCTCGCTGTCTCTCTCTCTCTCTCTGTCTCTCTCTCGCTCTCTCTCTCTCTATCTCTCCCTCTCTCTCTGTGTGTCAGGGTCCCTGCTGAAAGAGAGAGTCTCTCCATCTGGAATCACTATCCATGTATTTTCCAGGGAGTGGGATTTGAATACCAGGATGGAGCTGATGGGCCAAACAGCCGATTTTGGGAGCTGCAGACACCAGTGGGAAGATGTGGTATCGTGGGGAAAGGCAGTTACATTCAATAGGCCATTTACTCCCTCAGTCATTGGAGACCATACTGTCCCACCCTCGTAATCCCCTCCCCCCACCTTAGCACTCTGTCGTTTCACTTCCATGTTTAAACTTCACCCTCTTTCAGTGTCACAGCAAACACAAGACAGAAACAGATCCTTCGGCCCAACTTGTCCATGCCAACCCTGATATCCTGAATAAATCTAGTCCCATTTCCCAGCATTCGGCCCATACCCCTCTAAACCCTTCCTATCCATGTCCCCATCCAGATGCCTTTTAAATGCTGTAACTGTACCAGCCCCCACCACTTCCGCTGGCAGCTCGTTCCATACACGCACCACCCTCTGTGTGAAAAAGTTACCCCTCAGGTCCCTTTTAAATCTTTCCCCTCTCACCTTAAACCTATGCCCCTCTAGTTTTAGACTCCCCCTACCCTGGGGGGAAAGGACCTTGTCTATTCACCCTATCCATGCCCCTCATGATTTTATAAACCTCTATAAGGTCACCCCTCACCTCCCGACGCTCCAGGGAGAATAGCCCCAGCCTATCCAGACCCTCCCTGTAGCTCAAACCCTCCAACCCTGGCAACATCCCTGTAAATCTTTTCTGAACCCTTTCAACTTTCACAACATCCTTCCTGTAGCAGGGAGACTGGGATTGAACACAGTATTCCAAAAGTGGCCCGAACCAATGTCCTGTACAGCCCCAACATGACCCTCCCAACTCCCTACACTCAACGCACTGACCAATAAAGGCGAGCGTACCGAACACCTTCCTCACCGCCCTGTCTACCTGCAACTCCACTTTCAAGGAACTATGTACCTGCTCCCCCCAAGGTCTCCTTGTTCAGCAACACTCCGCAGGACCTAACCATGAAGTGTATAAGTCCTGCTCTGATGTGCCTTTCCAAAATGCAACACCTCACATTTATCTCAATTAAACTCCATCTGACATCCCCGGCCCTTCAGCCCATCACAGCCCTGTTGTACTCTGAGGTAACCTCTGCTGCTGGTCACAGGGACAGCTCATTCCACCCTCTCTCTCTCAGTGATCCCTAGCAGAGTTACTCCAGATTGTGTGTGAATGGCTCCGCTCGCCCAAGCCTGTCCCACATTGGGAAGCGTTCTCTCCAGGTCAGGCACACAGCTGGTGGTACTCACAAGCCTTCCTGAAAACCCTCCAGCAGAGCCTGGAAAAGGGGCTTGTTCTGGGGGATGGTCTGTAAGATGCTGCCATCATCTGTCACATAGCCGATAGCCCACTGGCCCATCCGTGTACAACTCAATCGAAAAATGTAGCTGTAGGGGGAGAGAGTGGGAGGTGTGGTGACACAGAGATACACTCAAACAGGGCACAGATAGAGAAACAGAGAGAGAGTCACCCTCATACACAGAGATACAGTCACACAGGGCACAGATAGAGAGAGAGAGAGAGACAGAGACGCCCTCACATACAGAGATATACTCACACAGGGCACAGATAGACAGACAGAGAGAGACACCCTCACACAAAGAGATACACACACACAGGGCATGGATAGAGAGAGAGAGATAGAGAGAGAGAGACCCTCACACACAGAGATACACTTACACAGGGCACAGAGAGAGAGAGACCCTCACACACAGGGATACACTCACACAGGGCACAGATAGAGTGAGAGAGAGAGAGAGAGAGACACCCTCACACACAGAGATACACTCACACAGGGCACAGATAGAGAGAGAGAGAGAGAGAGACACCCTCACACACAGAGATACACTCACACAGGGCACAGATAGAGAGAGAGAGAGGCGCTCACACACAGAGATAGACTCACAAAGGGCACAGATAGAGAGAGAGAGAGAGAGAGAGAGAGAGATAGAGAGAGAGAGAGAGAGACTCACCCTCACACACAGAGATACACTCACACAGGGCACAGATCGACAGGGAGAGAGAGAGAGAGACCCTCACACACAGAGATACACTCACACAGGGCACAGATAGGGAGAGAGATAGAGAGATAGAGAGAGAGAGAGAGAGACACCCTCACACACAGAGATACACTCACACAGGGCACAGACAGAGAGAGAGAGAGAGATAGAGAGAGAGAGAGAGATACCCTCACACACAGAGATACACTCACACAGGGCACAGATAGAGAGAGAGAGAGAGAGAGACACCCTCACACACAGAGATACACTCACACAGGGCACAGATAGAGAGAGAGAGAGGCGCTCACACACAGAGATAGACTCACAAAGGGCACAGATAGAGAGAGAGAGAGAGAGAGAGAGAGAGATAGAGAGAGAGAGAGAGAGACTCACCCTCACACACAGAGATACACTCACACAGGGCACAGATCGACAGGGAGAGAGAGAGAGAGACCCTCACACACAGAGATACACTCACACAGGGCACAGATAGGGAGAGAGATAGAGAGATAGAGAGAGAGAGAGAGAGACACCCTCACACACAGAGATACACTCACACAGGGCACAGACAGAGAGAGAGAGAGAGATAGAGAGAGAGAGAGAGATACCCTCACACACAGAGATACACTCACACAGGGCACAGATAGAGAGAGAGAGAGAGAGAGAGAGAGAGTGACACCCTCACACACAGAGATACACTCACACAGGGCACAGATAGAGAGAGAGAGACCCTCACACACAGAGATACACTTACACAGGGCACAGAGAGAGAGAGACCCTCACACACAGGGATACACTCACACAGGGCACACAGAGACATACACTCACACAGGGCACAGATCGAGGGAGAGAGAGAGAGAGAGAGAGAGACACCCTCACACACAGAGATACACTCACACAGGGCACAGATAGAGAGAGAGAGAGAGAGAGAGAGAGAGAGTGACACCCTCACACACAGGGATACTCTCACACAGGGCACAGATAGAGAGAGAGAGACCCTCACACACAGAGATACACTTACACAGGGCACAGAGAGAGAGAGAGACCCTCACACACAGGGATACACTCACACAGGGCACACAGAGACATACACTCACACAGGGCACAGAGAGAGAGAGAGAGAGAGTCACCCTCACACACAGGGATACACTCACAGAGGGCACAGAGAGACAGAGGTAGAGAGAGAGAGAGAGAGAGAGAGAGTGACAATGATAGAGACAGTTACACAAAGAAACAGATGTAAAAAATGGAAATTCCTCCCCATCTCATCTTGAAAGGGACCCAGTCTCTCCCCCGGTAGAGACATCTTCTCCATGTCTGCTCCGTCCAGGCCCCTCAGCATTCTCTCAGTTTCAATGAGATCCATCCCTGTTATTCTTCTAAACTCCACGGAGCCAGAGTCCTCAACCGCTCCTCACGGGAGTAGCCTTTCATCCCCGGGATCGTTCTCGTAAACGTCCCCTTGGGCGCACCCCCCCGAACCCCCACACCGCAAACATTGCCGTCTCATCATTCCTTAGATATGGGGCCCGCAATATTTCAAATGGGCTCTGGCCAGAACCTGGCACAGTGCAGACATGGTGGCCCGGAGTGGGCATTGGAGCTGGCCTCGGAGGGTGTGGGCTGGGAGGGCGAGGAAGGGAGCAGGTTGGAGGGAGATGCCAGGGGGCGACAGCAGCAGCAGGACGTACCTGGCCGGTTTCTGAATATAGTGCTGGAGTCGGGCCTTCACCTCATCGTAGGTCAGGAACGCCATGTAGCCGGGATGGGAAACAGCAAGGCAATTCCAGTTCTTCAGCAGCGAGGGCCAAGGCTGGCATTCGCAAGGACACACAACCCATCAGGAGGCACGGAACATTCCGGAAAAGCGCCGAAGCCGAGATGCAATGCCCCAACTCTGCTACCCTCACCACACTCACTGTCTCTTTACTGCGGTCAGCTTCTGAGGAGCATCTCAGGATTATGAAGACTGCTTGGCTGAGAGCTATCATAAGCAGGATGGGCAGAGAGAACACCCAGTGTGCTGGAACGTTCTCCACTCCTCTATACCTCAGCACTGACCCTCCGTCAGTGACCGCTCCCTCAGCACTGACCCTCCGACAGTGCCCGCTCCCTCAGCACTGACCCTCCGTCAGTGACCGCTCCCTCAGCGCTGACCCTCCGACAGTGCCCACTCCCTCAGCACTGACCCTCCGACAGTGCCCGCTCCCTCAGCACTGACCCTCCGACAGTGCCCGCTCCCTCAGCACTGACCCTCTGACAGTGCCCACTCCCTCAGCACTGACCCTCCGACAGTGCCCACTCCCTCAGCACTGACCCACCGACTATGCCCACTCCCTCAGCACTGACCCTCCAACAGTGTCCGCTCCCTCAGCACTGACCCTCTGACAGTGCCCACTCCTTCAGCGCTGACCATCTGACAGTGTCCGCTCCCTCAGCACTGACCCTCCTATGGTGCCCACTCCCTCAGCACTGACCCTCCAACAGTGCCCACTCCCTCAGCACTGACCCTCCGACAGTGCCCGCTCCCTCAGCGCTGAACCTCCGACAGTGCCCACTCCCTCAGCACTGACCCTCCGACAGTGCCCGCTCCCTCAGCACTGACCCTCCGACAGTGCCCGCTCCCTCAGCACTGACCCTCTGACAGTGCCCACTCCCTCAGCACTGACCCTCGGACAGTGCCCACTCCCTCAGCACTGACTCACCGACTGTGCCCACTCCCTCAGCACTGACCCTCCGACAGTGTCCGCTCCCTCAGCACTGACCCTCTGACAGTGCCCACTCCTTCAGCGCTGACCATCTGACAGTGTCCGCTCCCTCAGCACTGACCCTCCTATGGTGCCCACTCCCTCAGCACTGACCCTCCAACAGTGCCCACTCCCTCAGCACTGACCCACCGACTGTGCCCACTCCCTCAGCACTGACTCTCCGACAGTGCCCACTCCCTCAGCACTGACCCTCCGACAGTGCGGCGCTCCCTCAGCACTGACCCACCGACAGTGCCCACTCCCTCAGCACTGACCCACCGACTGTGCCCACTCCCTCAGCACTGACCCTCCGACAGTGCGGCGCTCCCTCAGCACTGACCCTCCGACAGTGCGGCGCTCCCTCAGCACTGACCCTCCGACAGTGTGGCACTCCCTCAGCACTGACTCTCCGACAGTGCCCACTCCCTCAGCACTGACCCTCCGACAGTGACCACTCCCTCAGCACTGACCCTCGGACAGTGCCCGCTCCCTCAGCACTGACCCTCCGACAGTGCCCACTCCCTCAGCACTGACCCTCCTATGGTGCCCACTCCCTCAGCACTGACCCTCCAACAGTGCCCACTCCCTCAGCACTGACCCACCGACTGTGCCCACTCCCTCAGCACTGACTCTCCGACAGTGCCCACTCCCTCAGCACTGACCCTCCGACAGTGCGGCGCTCCCTCAGCACTGACCATCCGACAGTGCCCACTCCCTCAGCACTGACCCACCGACTGTGCCCACTCCCTCAGCACTGACCCTCCGACAGTGCGGCGCTCCCTCAGCACTGACCCTCCGACAGTGCGGCGCTCCCTCAGCACTGACCCTCCGACAGTGTGGCACTCCCTCAGCACTGACTCTCCGACAGTGCCCACTCCCTCAGCACTGACCCTCCGACAGTGCGGCGCTCCCTCAGCACTGACCCTCCGACAGTGCGGCGCTCCCTCAGCACTGACCCTCCGACAGTGTGGCACTCCCTCAGCACTGACTCTCCGACAGTGCCCGCTCCCTCAGCACTGACCCACCGACAGTGCCCACTCCCTCAGCACTGACCCACCGACTGTGCCCACTCCCTCAGCACTGACCCTCCGACAGTGCGGCGCTCCCTCAGCACTGACCCTCCGACAGTGTGGTGCTCCCTCAGCACTGACCCTCCGACAGTGCGGCGCTCCCTCAGCACTGACCCGCCAACAGTGCCCACTCCCTCAGCACTGACCCTCTGACAGTGCCCACTCCCTCAGCACTGACCCGCCGACAGTGCCCACCCCCTCAGCACTGACCCTCCAACAGGGCGGCGCTCCCTCAGCACTGACCCGCCGACAGTGCCCACTCCCTCAGCACTGACCCTCTGACAGTGCGGCGCTCCCTCAGCACTGACCCTCTGACAGTGCCCACTCCCTCAGCACTGACCCTCCGACAGTGCAGCAGTCCCTCAGTACTGACCCGCCGACAGTGCCCACTCCCTCTGCACTGACCCTCCGACAGTGCCCACTCCCTCTGCACTGACCCTCCGACAGTGCCCACTCCCTCTGCACTGACCCTCCGACAGTGCCCACTCCCTCTGCACTGACCCTCCGACAGTGCCCACTCTCTCAGCACTGACCCTCCGACAGTGCCCGCTCCCTCAGCACTGACCCTCCCTCAGCACTGGCCCTCTGACCGCTCTGCGCTGCCTTTGTATTGAGTCATGAGGTTGGAGCCATCACAGATTGTGAGATGACCCTTGACTTCGGTGGGGGACGGGGGTGCACGCAGAACATTTCCAAGCCATCCTTGAGGGGAGAGTTGTTGAGGGGATTGTCTTGGGAGAGCAAGCCCTTGGGCGAGAGGCAGTGAGGGGGTCCTTCGAATGTCAGGCTCTCTCTCCTCTTCACGCACATTGACTCAAAGGGGAAATGCTTTGATCTTAAACTGTCAACAACCAAATATGCAAAGGCTGTTGGTCAGTCAAGCAGATGGAAAGTTCTAGCACCACAAACAGAGGAAGTTGCTCTCAAGCCTTTTGAGTTCGGTGCGGTCTGTTACCCTGGCAACCAGGGTGGCCAGGTTCCACACACTGTCAACTGGGACTTTTATGATGTGGGTGTAACCAGAGGCCTACAAGCATTATTAGCTGCTCATGATTCCCCTTAAGTCTTCCAAACAGAAAATATTTGAATATTCCGATCGGATACGGTGATAGCCATGGGATTTCAAACTGTGCAAATTAAGCGAGAGGAAGTTCTGACCCTATCAAGCTTCACTTGCGGCCTATGGATTGGATTGAATAAGTAGGCCAAGGTCTCTGGGAAATGCGTTGAGATGCTCGCTCGCTCTGTCTCAGAGATTTCCTTTCTGTCTCAAACGCAACAGATGTATTCGTCAGATTATCAAAAGTGTTTATTATTTTGCCTTTCCGTTGTGTGAATTTTATTGATTTTGTTGACTTATTTCTTGGTTGCCCCAATGGGCCGGTGGGTATATTCCCTCTTATTGGTGATGGTCATAGCCTGGCATTTGTGTGGCACAAATGTCACTTGCCACTTGTCAGCCCAAGCCTGGATGTTGTCCAGATCCTGTTGCATTTGGGCATGGACTGCTTCAATATCTGAGGCGTCACGAACGGTGCTGAACAATTGTGCGGTCATCAGCGAACATTCTCAATTCTGACCTTATGATGGAGGGAAGGTCATGCAGCTGAAGATGGTTGGGCCTAGGACACTCCCCTGCAGAGATGTTCTAGAGCTGAGGTGACCTCCAGCATCCACGATCATCTTTCTAAGTGCCAGGTATGACCCCAACCAACGGGGAGTTTTCTCCCTGATACCCACTGATACCAGTTTTGCCAGGGCTCCTTGATGCCACACTCAGTCGAATGCAGCCTTGATGTCAAGGACTGCCACTCTCACCCTCAGCCTCTGGGATTCAGCTCTTTTGTCCATGTTTGAACCAAGGCTGTAATGAGGTCAGGAGCTGAGTGGCCCTGGCGGAATCCAAACTGGGTGTCACTGAGCAGGTTAATCCAACTTTTGGTGGACAGGAACGTAGAGGCTGGAAGCAGACCATTTGTCCCCCTTCCTCTCTGCTAGCTTTTTTGGCATCAACATGATAGACAGCAAAGTGGCAGGAAGAGGTTGAGAGGTCATTGGGAAAATATCGAGCTCAACTGGGATGTCTTGGCCTGATGGGACGGGAGAAATTGGGATGGCCCTGGCACAATGTGGAAAAACGGAGTTGGAGGGGGATGGAGTCGCATTGAGGGGGTGATCGCCTCAGGCATAGAAAGATCCCACAAGCTTTTAAGGCTTGAAGGTGTTGGTTCAAGGGTGAACAATTGAGTTTGGAATCTCAAAATTGGGGACAGTGCAGAAAGAGGCCATTGGGCCGGCTCTATCCCCTCTCTCCGACCCTTGCCCTGTTTCCCTGCAAAACCATTTCTACCCAAAGCCCCTCTCTGATGTCTCAGTTGAGTGTACCTCCAAAGGGCAATTGGGGACAGGCAACAAACGCTAGGCATCACCGATAATGCCCAGCATTCCCAACTGGAAGTCCAGAGTTTTATGCCTGACGGCGTGAGATGTTCGCGTCCCTTCCTCTCTGGGGTACAGCGGCTAAGGATAGATCTGTGGAAAAGCAGCAGAGGCCGTTCAGCCACTCAAGCCTGTACTAGCCCCAGTGGAGTTCCTTTCTGTGAGGCTTTACATCTCAACCTCCAAAATGGGCATCGAATCCCAGGAACCCTTCCAACCCTCTCGGGGGTGGGGTATGTTGGTGGGGGGGGGGGGCGGCGGGGCGCAAAGCATCTTTCCTCATACCTCCTTTAATCCTTCCACAGCTCAGTCTTCAATCAGAGAAGCCAAATAACATCCACTGCACTGCCATCATTGACCCTCCTCATTAAATCCACACACAACGAAGAAATTAATTGAGTCACCAATGCGCAGCCTCCCCTTAGCAAAACCATGCTGACTAATCCATCCAAATAGAGTTTAACTTATTTCTCACTGTTGATTCCAGTCATTTGTCAAACCCCACATCAAACCCTCTGGCCTGGCCCTAATTACTTTACAATTCCCTTGCATCTAATTTATCTCCATCCCCTGATATCCCATCCCGTATCCTTAGACCGTGAACTCCTGGTTCTGGAATCCCTGAGAATATCCTTCCCTGTCTAGTCCTGTCAGGATTTTATGTTTCTGTGAGACTCTCCACCTTCATTTTGTCTGAACTCCAGTGACTATATTCCTGGCCGATCTGGTCTCTCCATCCATCAGCTCTGCCATCCCAGGAATCAGCCTGGAAAACATTTTCCGCACACTCTCTCCCATTACCAGCACCTCCTTCCTCAGGTAAGGGGACCCCCAAACTTCCTACAATACACCATGGTCCCACCAAGGCCCCTGTATAATTGTGGCAAGATATCCCTGCTCCTGTACTCCAATCCTCTCATCTTACCGCTCTCCATCTCTCTCTCTCTCTCTCTGTCTCTCTCTCTCTCTCTCTCTCAGACTTTACCTCACAGGGTAGTTCACTCCACACATGAACCACTGAGTAAAACAAAAGTTTGTCTCTCATCTTTTTAAAATCTTTCTCCTCTCACTTTAATCATGTGCCTCCCCTAATCTTGAAATACCCCACCCCAAGAAAAAGATACCTACCATTCATCCTATCTCCACCTCTTATGATATTATAAACCTCTATAAGATCGCTTCTTACACTCCAGTGAAAACAGTCCCAGCCTCTCCAGCCTCTCCCTGTAGCTCAAACCCTCCACACCCGGCAACATCCCGGTAAATCTCTCCCGAACCCTCTCCAGTTCAAAAATGTCCTTCCTGTAACAGGGCGACCAGAGCTGGGCACCATGCTCCAGAAGAGGCCTCACCCACGTCCTGTACAACCTCAACATGACGTCCCCAACTCCTACACTCAAAGATCTGAGCAATGAAGGTAAGAGTGCTAAACGCCTTCTTACACCCCCCCCCCATCTATGTGTGACACAAACTTCAAAGAATTATGTACCTGAGCCCCTCGGTCTCTGTTCTATAACACTACCCAGGGCCCTGTTATTAACTGTATAAGTCCTGCCCTTGTTTGCTTCACCAAAATGCAATACCCTCACATTTATCCAAATTTAACTCCATCTGCCCCTCCTCAGCCCGTCGACCCAATTGATCAAGATTGCTTTGCGATCTGAGATAACCGTCTTCACTGCCCACTATCCCATCAGTCTTGGTGTCATCTACAGACTTACTAACCACGCCTCCTTTATTCACATCCAAGTCATTGATATAAATGAGAGACAGAAGTCAGCCCAGTGGCTCATCGCTGGTCACGGGCCTCCAGTCCGAAACACAACCCTCCAGCCCCACCCTCTGTCTCCTGTCATACAGCCAGCTCATTGGAAAGATCACCCTGAGTTCTACACTCTCCCTCGATCTCTTCCTGTCTTCCTCCTCCCCATCTAGCTCCTCTCTGTTTCCCTCACTCTCTCACTCATTCTCTCCCTTGTGCCCTTGTTCATTCTTTCTCGCTCTCTCCGTCTTCTCCCCTTTCTCACCCTCACTCTCTCCCACTGGTCCCCTCTCCCACCTTCACTCTCTCCCTCTGCTCCACTCTCTCTCCCTCACTCTCTCCCACTGCAACCCTGTCTCACCCTTACTCGCTCACTCTGCACCCATCTCTCTCCCTCACTCTCTCCCACTGGTCCCCTCTCTCACCCTCACTTTCTCCCTCTGCTCCCCTCTCTCTCCCTCACTCTCTCCCTCTGCTCCCCTCTCTCTCCCTCACTCTCTCCCTCTGCTCCCCTCTCCCACCCTCTCTCTCTCACTCTGCTCCCCTCTCCCACCCTCACTCTCTCACTCTGCTCCCCTCTCTCTCCCTCACTTTCTCCCTCTGCTCCCCTCTCCCACCCTCACTCTCTCACTCTGCTCCCCTCTCTCTCCCTCACTCTCTCACTCATTCATGAGCTCACTTTCTCCCTCATGCCTTTCTGCCCGTTTTTCCCTCCCCCTTTTCCTCTTCCTGCTCTCCCTCCCCCTCTCTCATTCACTCTTTGATTTCCTCTTTAGTTCACCCTCTACCTTACTCTGTTCATTATGCATTTGTTCTCTCTCACTTTCCTCTCTTCTTCTTGCTACATCTGTTTCCTTCTCTCTCTCTCTCTCTCTCTCTCTCACACACCTCTCTGCCTCTTATACTCTCCCTCACGCAGCCCCCTCCCCTTTCTCTCCTGTCTCTTTCCCTCAGCCATCTCTATCTCACTCTCCCTCTCTCACCCTCCTATCTCTCGCTCGGCCATCTCTCATGCTCTCCCATGCTCTCTCTTACTCATTCTCCCACTCTCCACTCTCTTTCCCTTTCTCTACCTCCCTTGCTATCATTCTGTCGCTCTGCCCCCTCTCACTCTCTTTCCCTCGATATCACTCTCTCACTCTCGATCTCTATTTCTCCCTTATTGTCTCCCCCTCTCCCCATGCACTTTCTTTCTCTCTGTCTTTCTGCCTCGCTAACTCTCTCACCCTCTCTGTCCATCATTTGCTCTCGCTCCACCAGCTCTCTGCCCCGCTCTCTCTGTCCCCTTCACTCCCTCACTCTCTCTCACCCTCACTATTTCTCTTTCCCTGTTCCCCCTCTCTCTCTCTCTCCCTTGCATTCTCTCTCACCCTCTCTATCTCTGTCCCCATTCCCTCTCTCTCTCCTGTTCACTCTCTCTCTCGGTCATTCTCCCTTTGCTAGTTCTCTGTCCCTCTCTCTCTTTCACTCTCACTTTTTCTCGCGCTCTCTCCCCTTCCCTCTCTCACTCCTTTGCGTTCTCTCTCTCCCTCGCGCGCTCTCTTTCTCCTTCCTCTCTTTTCCTGTCTCTCTGTACCTCTATCTCCCACACTTTTGTTTGCTCTCTGCCTCTCTTTCTCTCTCTCTCCCCTCCCTTCACTATCTCTGTCTCTCACACGCTCTCCCCCATGCCCCCGCTCCTTCCTTTCACTGCTCTCTTTCCCTCGCTTCGTGTTCTCTGTCCCTTATTCATTCTTCCTCACGCCTCTCTTTTTTCCTGGCTCACTCTCTCCCCGTTCCCCATCACTTCTCTTTCCCTCGCAATCCCTATTACTCCATCACCCATGCTCTTGCTCCCTCTACCCACTATCACTCTCTCTCTCCTCCTCTCTTTTTTTCTCTCAATCTCTCTTACTCCCTCTTCCATGCTCTTGCTCCCTCTACCCACTATCACTCTCTCTCTCTCCTCCTCTCTCTTTTTCTCTCAATCTCTCTTACTCCCTCTTCCATGCTCTTGCTCCCTCTACTCACTATCACTCCCTCTCTCCTCCTCTCTCTCTCTCTCTCTCTCTCTCTCCATCCCCCTCTCCATTTTTCCTACTGGCCCTACCTGGAAGAGGCGGGTGAAGATGTCAAACTCAAAGACTGAGATGTGAGCATTGCAGGTGAGGTCAATGGTGGATTTCAACGCCATTGATTCCATTCCATTCCCGAAACGATGAACCTTGTACAGCTGCTCCCGGAAATCCCTCCACGGAACGATACTCCTGCAGTGGAAGGAGGGAAACGGGTTCGGGAATGGTTTAACGGGTAGGGGGCGAATGAAGAAGAAGAGGGAGCAAGAGGATTTAAATCAGAAGGAACGGGGAAGAGATGGTAAGGAGAGAGAGCGAGAGAGAGAGAGAGGAGGAGGAATGAGGAGAGGGATGGCCGAGGGAGAAAGAGGTGCAATGGTTCAGCAAATGAGGATAAGGAAGAGAAAGGGAAATAGGATGAGGGTTTGTGTCAATGGAGGGCAAGAGGAACAGAGCAGGGCCAAGTGGAGAAGGTTGAGCATCAAGAGGGTATATATTGGCAAAGTAATGAATTTGGAATCAACATGCCTTCTGCCTCTGAGATCGTTGCAGGAATATTGCTATAGATCTCTCCCAGCCAGAGAGAGAGAGAGAGAGACGGGGCACAAATTGTTTTGAGTGCAGGGTCCCTTTAACTATTAAAGGGGCATTAACATGGCATTTTTCATTTTGAAATCAATACCAGGAAGAATGAAGAGATTCTACAGAGGCAGGGCTAACCATGACCACAAACATCACCCAACGCACGGCAGGAAAATGAGAGGAACTCAGCTTTGGAGAGCACGGCATGAAATTCCATCCCACAGTCCTCATCTTAACGGACAGCCCAGCAGGAGGGCAGGGTTAAACATGGGAGCTTGACCCTGTATCTAACCCCGTGCTGTCCCTGTCCTGGGAGTGTTTGATGGGGGGTCATTATAGAGGGAGCTTTACACTGTATCTAACCCCGTGCTGTCCCTGTCCTGGGAGTGTTTGATGGGGGGTCATTATAGAGGGAGCTTTACACTGTATCTAACCCCGTGCTGTCCCTGTCCTGGGAGTGTTTGATGGGGGGTCATTATAGAGGGAGCTTTACACTGTATCTAACCCCGTGCTGTCCCTGTCCTGGGAGTGTTTGATGGGGGGTCATTATAGAGGGAGCTTTACACTGTATCTAACCCCGTGCTGTCCCTGTCCTGGGAGTGTTTGATGGGGGCTCATTGTAGAGGGAGCTTTACACTGTATCTAACCCTGTGCTGTCCCTGTCCTGGGAGTGTTTGATTGGGGGGGGGGTGTACAGTGTAGAGAGAGCTTTACACTGTATCTAACCCCATGCTGTCCTTGTCCCTGACAGTGCTTGATGGGGGGGGGGGGACATTGTAGAGGGAGCTTTACTCTGTATCTAACCCCGTGCTGTCCCTGTGCTGGGAGTGTTTGATGGGGGGTTGTACATTGTAGAGAGAGCTTTACACTGTATCTAACCCCGTGCTGTCCCTGTCCCTGAGAGTGTTTGATGGGGGTGGGACAGTGTTGAGAGAGCTTTACTCTGTATCTAACCCCGTGCTGTCCCAGTCCTGGGAGTGTTTGATGGGGGGTCATTATAGAGGGAGCTTTACTCTGTATCTAACCCCGCGCTGTCCCTGTCCTGGGAGTGTTTGATGGGGGCTCATTGTAGAGGGAGCTTTACACTGTATCTAACCCTGTGCTCTCCCTGTGCTGGGAGTGTTTGATAGGGGGAAACAGCGTAGAGGGAGCTTTACACTGTGTCTAACCCTGTGCTCTCCCTGTCCTGGTAGTATTTGATGGTGGGGGGGGGGGTGGTGGTGGTACAGGGTAGAGGGAGCTGCAGTTTCCAATTAAAGCACTTAAAGGGAGTTTCATTCTGCATTTTACGCAGCTCAGATTGAAAGGACAGCGAACAAATCTTTTTCCCAACCAGAAACCAGCCGGTGCCACTCACTCGTTCCCGAAGGACTTTTTCCAGAATTCCGCAGCATCCACCTTGGTGACCCTGTAGGTGTCTCCCTGGTAGAATCCATTCGGGAATATCGCACGCAGGTCAGCCAGCATGTGGCTGAAGATGAGGGAGAGTTTGATCAAACTGCGCCTTCAGAGAGGTGGAAACAGAGAGAGAGAGAGAGAGCACCATGAGCAGGAGAGGAGAACTCGCTAAATAGCTGAACAAATTCCACTTTGTCGCACTCCTGAACAGTCATCCCTTCACTCCGAGGTTTTGTCCTCACTTTTTTGTCTCTCTTCCTGGTAGAACTTGCGGTGAGCATATTGATGTTAGCCAGGTGGACCTGAGTTCCCCAATTTGGAGGGTTGTTAACCTGGTCCAATCAGGGAGCCCTGGCTGACAGATAGAAACAGGAGGGTCAGAGGTTCAGCTCACACTGAGAGCTGGCTCTAACGGAGCTGGGTCAGTGTCAAGGACTCTCCCTGTGTAAATAAAGGGTAACAGGCTCTGTGTCGAGTTATTTAGAGTCACAGTGCAATAGAGGCATTCAACATCAAAGCAGTTTTTCGTTCCAACTTGTCCATGCCAACCAGATATCGTAAATTAATCCAGTCCCATTCGCCAGCATTTGTCCCATATCCCTCTAAACCCTTCCTATCCATGTCCCCATCCAGATGCCTTTTGAATGCTGTAACTGTACCAGCCCCCACCACTTCCTCTGGCAGCTCATTCCATACACGCACCACCCTCTGTGTGAAAAAGTTACCCCTCAGGTCCCTTTTAAATCTTTCCCCTCTCACCTTAAACCTGTGCCCCTCTAGTTTTGGACTCCCCTACCCTGGGGATAAAGATCTTGTCTATTCACCCTATCCATGCCCCTCATGGTTTTATAAACCTCTATAAGGTCACCCCTCAGCCCCCGACGCTCCAGGGAAAATAGCCCCAGCCTATTCAGCCCCTCCCTGTAGCTCAAACCCTCCGACCCTGGCAACATCCCTGTAAATCTTTTCTGAACACTTTCCAGCTTCACAACATCCTTCCTGTAGCAGGGAGACCGGGATTGAACACAGTATTCCAAAAGTGGCCCTAACCAATGTCCTGTACAGCACCAACATGACCCTCCCAACTCCCTATACTCAACGCACTGACCAATAAAGGCAAGCGTACCAAACACCTTCCTCACCGCCCTGTCTACCTGCGACTCCACTTTCAAGGAACTATGAAACATCTTTTCCATATCCATTCTGTTCAGGCCTCTCTGTGCACTCATAAACCATGCACATTCCTTTCTGTGTCAAATAGTTACCACTCTCACTCTTCCACTGCTCTTTTGATTTGATTTGACATGATTTATGATTGTCACAGATCATAACAATGAAAAAAATTGCGTTGGATGCTAACCAGACCAGTAATACCCCTGTTCTTAAACTAGTGGGACTCATCACGGCTTGGGTACAGGACCTGCTCTGGCCTGGACCGCAATAAGTTACAGAGAGCTATGAACACAGCCCAGTCCCTCACACAAATCAGCCTTCCATCCACTGGCTCCATCTACCCTTCCCACTGCCTTGGGAAAGAATCACCAAAGAACCACCCCCCCCCCCATCCCCGGTTATACTCTCTTCCATTGGGCAGAAGATACAACAGTTTGGAAAGACGTACCAACAGATTGAAGAACAGCTTCTTCCTTGCTGTTAACAGATTTATGGATGAATCTTTCATATATGAGGGTCAATCTTTCCCTGCTCCTTCTCTGTAGCTGTAACACTATCTTCTGCATTCTGCTCTATTACCCTGATGTACTCTTGTAGGGCATGGTTTGTCTGGTTAGTGCGCAAAACAATACTTTTCACTGTACCTCGGCACATGTGACAACAATAAATCAAACCATTCTCTGATCCAACGATAGTAATCCTAGCCTCCCAGCTCTCTCCACATGAGCTAAAGACTCTCACCCCTGGCTTATGTCTGCAATAAGACGTCTTCGGGAAATTCTTTAACGTATGAAGATGAGATGGTCGGATGCCCTCACTGACTCATCAACCAGTGAGTTTTCATTTTGACACTGTAGCGCTTTGATCTTCTCTAGCTCTGCAACACACTCCAACCGTGACTGACAAAACAACTGTGTCTTCTCTCTCAGGCTACACTTTTTCTTGTTCACACATTGCTGTAAATCTACAGCCCTCTTGTTCTTGTTCTTTTTACAACGTAGAACACAGCACAGCACAGCCCAGGAACAGGCCCTTCAGCCCACAATGCTGAGCTAACACAATGCCAAATTAAACTGATCCCTTCTGTCTGCCCTTGATCCATGTCCCTCCATTCCTCACATATTCACCTGTTTTCTAAAAGCCCTTTAAATGCCCCTGTTGTATCTGCCTCCAGAACTAACCACGACAGGGCATTCCACACTCCTACCATTCTCTGTATAAAAAGCCTGCCCGTTACATCTCCTTTGAACTCCCCACCCACCCCTTAAGTGCATGCCCCTTCGTAGTATTTGGCATTTCAACTCTGGGTAAGATTCTGACCATTAACCCTATCTACGCATCTCATTATTTTATAGACTCTGATCAAGTCTCCCCTCAGCCTCTGCCGTTCCAGTGAGAACAACCGGAGTTTTTCTAGCCTCTCCTGATAGCTCATAGCCTCTAATCTCAGCAACTTCCTGGTAAATCTCTCCTGCACCCTCTCCAAAGCCTCCACCTCCTTCCTGTAATATGGTGACCAGAACTGAACACAATACTCTAAGTGTGGTCTAACTAAATCCTCATAAACATGACATCCTGACTCTTGCACTCAATTCCCCGACCAAGCATGCCATATGCCTTCTCTACCACCCTATCTACTGGTGTGGCCACTTCCGGGGAGCTATGGACTTAAAACTCAAAGATCCCTCTGTGCTTCAGTGCTGTCCAGAGTCCTGTCATTTGCTATATACTTTCCCCTAACATTCGATCTTCAAAAGTGCAGCACAGGACACTTCCCTGGTTTAACTTCTATCTGCCAATTGTCGGCACATATCTGCAACTGATCTATATAAGTGGGAAGATCCCTTCCCTACTGACCTTGTCCAGTGCTGCTCATGATTTTGATCCGATCTCCCCATCTGCCTCGTTCTCTGCAAGGAGAACAGTCCCACCTTCTCGACTGAAGCTCGTCATTTCTAGAACCGTCACTTACGCGCTGCCCCTCTCTCTCTCTCTCCATCACATTCCCGTCTTCCCGATAATATGGGGCCCACACCCGGACACAATACTCCAGCTGAGGAGTAACAAGGTTCTTGAACGAGTTCACCATCTCACCCCACTGCTCCTGTGCTCTTGAGCTCTCCCTGGTGTAGACTGACAATAAAACTCGTGGTATTATCTCTGGACTGTTAATCCAGAGACTAGGTTACATTCTGGGGACCTGGGCTCAAATCCTGCAGATGGTGGAATTAGAATTCAATAAAAATCTGGAATTAAGAATCTAATGATGACCATAAATCCAGTGTCAATTGTTGGAAAACTCCATCTGGTTCACTCATGTCCTTTAGGGAAGGAAACTGCCATCCTTACCTGGTCTGGCCTATATGTGACTCCACACCCACAGAAATATGATTGGCTCTTAACTGCCCTCTGGGCAATTAGGGATGGGTAATAAATGCTACCTGGCCAGCAACACACTCATCCCATGAATGAATGAAGGAAAATAAACCTTTATTCTCCACATTCTTGTGACCCCTTTCAGGGGCTAGCTGTTGGGGGGGGGGGCGATACCCTCGTGGACGTATTGGGAGAGACACAGTAGGGGCAGTTTGAAATGAGCTCTGTGAGTGAGTGAGACTCAACTGAAAGGTAGCTGTATGATAAAGGTCATTACTCACCCCAGAGCAATGCACCGTGCTGAAAACAGAAGCCAAGACAAAATATTGATTGAATATTGCAATGTTTTTCTGGGATCATTGCGAACTTACTGAGTTTATTGGGGTTCTGGAAGGGACTTAGCCTCTGTTTGCTGAGATGGCTGATTTGATTTGAACAAATGGAAAAAGCAAAGCACAGCAACAGGCCCTTCAGCCACCCCCCAAGCCTGTGCCAACCATTAATCTAAAAACAATCCTGCCCATTTTTCAATCCGTATCCCTCTATTCCCTCCCTAATCATGCACCCATCTAGGCACCTCTTAAATGTCTTCAATGTGCCCACTTTCTAGAAGTGCATTCCAGGCTGTTACCGCTCTCTGTGTGAAAAACTTCCCTCACACGTCTCCCTTAAACTTTCCCGTTCTGACTCTGAAGCTGTGTTCCCAATTAATTGAAGCTTCAACCCTGGGAAAAACCCTCTGACTGTACTACTTTGCTATGCCTCTCATAATTTTGTAGACCTCTATCAGGTCTCCTCTCAGTCACCGTCATTCCAGTGAGAACAATCCTAGTTTGTTTTAACATAGTGTGGAGCTGGAGGAACACAGCAGGCCAGGCAGCATCAGACAAAGGGGAAAGCTGACGTTTCGGGTCTGGACCCTTTCCCCAGAATACCATACCTTCACCCTGAATTCTCCAGACAATTCCATGATTTTTCTTTGTCACCTTATGTAAAGAAACCCACAGAATTTTTGAAGGAGGGTCCTGACCCGAAACGTCAGCTTTCCTGCTCCTCTGATGCTGCCTGGCCCTGCTGTGCTCCTCCAGCTCCACACTGTGTTCCTCCAGCTCCACACCGTGTTCCTCCAGCCCCACGCTGTGTTCCTCCAGCTCCACACTGTGTTCCTCCAGCCCCACACTGTGTCCCTCCAGCTCCACACCGTGTTCCTCCAGCCCCACACTGTGTTCCTCCAGCTCCACACCGTGTTCCTCCAGCCCCACGCTGTGTTCCTCCAGCTCCACACTGTGTTCCTCCAGCCCCACACTGTGTTCCTCCAGCTCCACACCGTGTTCCTCCAGCCCCACGCTGTGTTCCTCCAGCTCCACACTGTGTTCCTCCAGCCCCACACTGTGTTCCTCCAGCTCCATACTGTGTTCCTCCAGCCCCACACTGTGTTCCTCCAGCTCCATACTGTGTTCCTCCAGCCCCACACTGTGTTCCTCCAGACCCACACTGTGTTCCCCCAGCTCCCCGCTGTGTTCCTCCAGCCCCACGCTGTGTTCCTCCAGCTCCACACTGTGTTCCTCCAGCCCCACACTGTGTTCCTCCAGCCCCACACTGTGTTCCTCCAGCTCCCCACTGTGTTCCTCCAGCCCCACACTGTGTTCCTCCAGCCCCACGCTGTGTTATCTCTGACTCCAGCATCGGCAGCTCTTACTATCTCCTAGTTTTTTCTTTAACCCTCTCCTCACAGAGACATTCTGGTGGAGCTTCTCTGCACTCTCTCCAAAGCTCCCACATCCCTCTGGGAGTGTGGTGACCAAAACTGCGCAGAATTTGATTTATTATCATCACATCAAGGAGAAATTTATCAGGACACTGCTGGGAATGGAAGGTTTGAGCTGTAAAGAAAGTTTGGATAGTCTGAGACTTTTTTCACTGGGGTGTAGGAGGTTGAGAGGCAATCGTACGGAGGTTTATAGAATCAAGAGAGGTATAGATAGAATGAATGGTAGCTGTCGTTTTTCTAGGATGGGGGATTTCAAGTGTCAGGGACACACTTTTAAGGTGAGAGGGGAAAGATTTAGGAAGGACCTGGGAGGAAATTTCTGAACACACAGAGTAGTTCATGTGTGGAATGAGCTTCCACAGGATGTGGCAGGTGTGGGCACAGATACAATGTTTAAAAGACATTTGGATGAGTACAGGAATAGGGAAAGGTTAGGAGGGATATGGGCCAGGAGCAGGCAGGTGTGGCTGGTTTAGTCTGAGATAACGGTCGGCATGGACCAGATGGGCCAAAGGGTCTGTTTCTGTGCTGTATGACTCTATGATAGTACTGTGACACAGTGAGAAGTATCATTTTGCGCGCTAACCAGACAAACCATACCTGACGTAAGTACATCAGGGGAATACAGCAGAATGCAGAACACAGTGTTACAGCTGCAGAGAAGGATCAGAGAAAGATCGGCCCTCGTGTATGAGAGATCCATTCATAAATCTGATAACAGCGAGGAAGAACTGTTCTTCAATCTGTTGCTACTTGTTTCCAAACTGTTGTATGTTTTGCCCGATGGAAGGGATTATAACTAGGGTGGGGGGGGGGGTCTTTGGTGGCACTTTCCCAACGCAGTGGGAAGTGGAGCCAAGGGATGGGAGGCTGGTTTGTGCGAGGGACTGGGCTGTATTCACAGCTCTCTGTAATTTATCGCGGTCTTGGACAGAGCAGGTCCTGTACCAAGCCGTGATGAGCCCCGATATGACGCTTTCTATGGTGCATTTATAAATATTGGTCAGAATTCTTGTGGAAATGCCTAATTCCCTGAGCCTCCTGAGGAAGTCCCATGGCAATTAGAAAGACATGAACTCAAAGCCCGAAAGCTTCCGTCATGGAACGTGTGGATGAGTACAAACCAACTCAGCATCTCCCCCCATCTCCCAACTTCACCACCACCGCCCCCGCCCCCCCATGCCCCTTCCCCCCCCGGCTCACTCACAAGGCTGCTGGGACGATAGGCTGCATTTACCTAGCCCCTGCAAAGCATTAAGAGCATCCCCACCCCATTCCCTCTCCACAGCGTTTCTCAGGCATGTTATCCTCCTCCCTCAGGTGCTGGGCCCACAAAGAAAGCGAACAGTACAGCGTAGGAACAGGCCCTTCGGCTCAGGAGGCCTGTGCTGGCACATGATGCCTTTCCAAACGAAAACCCTTTGCCTCTACGGTGTCTGTGTCCCTATATGCCCGGTCTATTCATGTATCTGTCAAAGAATGCCAGGGGTGGAGTTTAGATAGTCCTTAGGGTTAGGATAAAAGTTGAGCACAACATCGTGGGCCGAAGGGCCTGTAGTTTTCTAGGTTCTAGTTGGTGCTACTGGACCGGACTCTACCTCTGGCCGCAGATAGGCCACCTTCTGTGTTTAAAAATAAAACTTGCCCTAGTTCCTCCTTTAAACTTACCCCCGTCGCCTCTACCCTGGGAGGAAGCGTCTGACTGTCCACTCTATCCATGCCCCTCATAATTTGTGCCAACTTCTATCGGGCAGCCCTTCATCCAAGTTTGTCCCGTCTCCCGTAATGCCCTCCATACCAGTAGCATCCTGGTCAAACATTCCTGTACCTTCTCCAACTCTCCACATCCTGCTGGGAGTGTGCGGTGACCAGAACTGGACACAATATCCCAAACACATCCTCACTAAGGCTCTGCATGACTGCAATGTAACTTTCCAGTTTTTAGGCCCTATTCCCTGACCAATGCAGGCCAATGCGCTAAATACCTTCCACGCCATCGTACCCACTTGCGATTCGACTTTCAGGAAACTCGTCTCAGCAGAGGATGGGTCGTTAAGCTGAGAGAGGCAGAGTTTTAATCGGGGGCAAGGGGGAAATCTGGGGGAAAAGTGGACATCACGATGAGTAGATCGGCAGCCATCTCATCGAATGGTCGACTTGATGGGCCGAATGGCTGAAGCTGTAGGCTCCAGTTCACAGCGAAGGGTAGTGAGATAATCTGTGTGTTTTTATTTTGCCAAATGTTGCTCATTGAGGGAGAAAGTTTACGGGACGAGGTGATGGAGCGAGGCCCATAATTGATTTCCTGCTCCTCCAAATGGTGGGATCTTGCCACTCACTAAAGGGGGCAGGATGAAGTGGATACATAGGGATGGAGTGGAACCATGGAAGGACTGTAAAGTTTCTGAGAGGAAACATAACATAAGGGATAAACATAAAGGACCCCATACCCACAACCAATAAAATTAATGTAATATACAAAATATTGAGCATGGACGGTGAGGAACATTACACAGGCCACACTGGAAGAAAGCCAACAATAAGGATTCACAAACACCAGGAGATAGGACCAATGCTCGCTGTCTCATTGCACATGGACACAGAAGGACATGAATTCGACCGGGACGACACATCCATAACAGCACAAGAAACGCCAGGGAATTCCTGGAGGCCTGGCATTCCAACCAGAGCTCCATCAACAAACACATCGAACTGGTCCCGATGTACAAACCACTGAGAAACAGAACTGGAAGCGATGCCAAACATCCCAGCAAACCGAGGCAAGGAATAACAAGCGGGACAGAATGCCAACATGTCACTGGTGGCACACTGACCATGTTACCCAGCTGGGTAACGAAACATCTGTCATCACACACACCAGATCAGCGAGCACGTCTACAGCCTCAAGAAATGCAAGAAACAGATGGATGAGAGGTCTCAACTGCAGCATCCCGGAGCGTGAATCCAGGGCGGAGCGCAGGAACTGGGATTGTGGGACACCGTCGGCAGGCACGCGCCGCTCGGACTGAGGTAGAGCAGATCCAAACCAGAACTCAGGGGCTGTGCTGGCTGTCCTCCCGAAACATGGTAGAGTGGCGACTCGAGGCCGAAGCTGGATTGGGAAAGGGAAGAATATGTACTGAGCTGAAACTGGGCAGGATGGTGTGTGCGGCCTTGGGCCCCATGACTCAGGAAGGATGTATTGGCCCTGCAGCCAGTTCAGAGGAGGTTCATGAGAATGATCCCAGGAATGGAAAGGTTAGCAATTGAGGAAAGTTTGAGGACTCTGGGTTTACACTCGATGGAGTTTAGAGGATGAGGGGGAAATCTAATTGAAACTTACAGAATGCTGAATAGCCTGGATGGAGTGCATGTTGGGATGATGTTTCCATTGGGAGGAGAGTCTAGGACCTGAGGGCACAGCCTTAGAGCAAAGGGAAAGCCCTTTAGAACAGAGATAAGGAGAAACTCCTTCAGCCAGAGAGTGGTTCTTGATTGTCAAGGGGATAAAGGGAGAAAGCAGGAGAATGGGCTTGAGGGATGTATCAGCCATGCAGAGCAGACTCGATGGGCCGAATGGCCTAATTTCTGCTCCTGTACCTTGTGGCCTTGTGATCGCTCAATGCAAGAGGTTTTGTCCCACCCTCAGATGTTGTCTCAGACCAAAAAAAATCTTCTTTTTCATTTACGCCCCAGTTTGGAACGGGTTTTAACATTCCTCGCCACACAGCGACAGGACAGATTTCAGTCAGGAAATGCAGAACACAAGACAACAGTCACTATGAGCCTAGCCCTGCCTCGGCCCAGTGACTCGCTTTCAAAACAGGACCGAGCAACAGTTCCACTGCGATGATATCAACTCTGGAGCTTTCGCAGGGCACTGACAGCGTGTTAGATACAGAGTAAAGCTCCCTCTACACTGTCCCCGCCATCAAACACTCCCAGGTAAGGGACAGCATGGGGTTAGATACAGAGTAAAGCTCTCTCTACACTGTCCCCGCCATCAAACACTCCCAGGACAGGGGCAGCACGGGGTTAGATACAGAGTAAAGCTCCCTCTACACTGTCCCCGCCATCACACACTCCCAGGACAGGGACAGCACGGGGTTAGATACAGAGTAAAGCTCCCTCTACACTGTCCCCCAACAAACACTCCCAGGACAGGGACAGCACGGGGTTAGATACAGAGTAAAGCTCTCTCTACACTGTCCCCACCATCACACACTCCCAGGGACAGGGACAGCACAGGGTTAGATACAGAGTAAAGCTCTCCGTACACAGTGCCCCCATCAAATACTCCTAGGACAGGGACAGCACGGGGTTAGACACAGAGTAAATCTCCCTCTACACTGTCCCCCAACAAACACCCACAGGACAGGGACAGCTCAGGGTTAGATACAGAGTAAATGTGCACCCCAATGTCCCCATTGGGTCCTGCATGGGAGGGACAGCACGAGGTTATACCACATTGGAGCGTCTAGCTGTATGAAGATGCGAGCTGTGCGTGTTTGGGAGGGAGGCAGTGCATGCCCAGAGCTGTGTGCTGTGCTAAATCTGCACCATTCACACATTTGCTAATCCAATTGCTATCGAGAGAGGCTGCAAGGTGATAAAATGCTGCATCGGTTTGGGGCTGCGTGCGCTGAGCGGATTAGTGCTGCTAGGGCGGAAGGGGGTCACTGATTGCAGAATGTCACTGTGTGGTCATCTGTCCATGCACCTGGTCAACCTCCCACCCCAACCCATCTGCTACACCTCCACAAGTTAGAGAAACCAACACATGAAGCCAGCTACACCTATTTAGGTTTTATTTATTTCGGAGCCTTTCTGTCTTTACACTCATGGAAACTGTCCTGCCGAGTATGATTTCCACACAAGATCTTTCAGCCCATCTAACCTGTCATCGCTCTTTGAAACATCCCTCTGGCTTCTGATCCCAACACCTCCATGCACCCCTGCTCGACCAAATCTTTCCCTCCCACAACCACCATTGAATATTTCTCCCACGCTAAACCCCAGCTTTTCAGTCTGGTCCCTATCAAGGTCGATGTCCCAGATCACAAAAGCAACGTGAGAAAGAGCAAATTGTCCTCCTCCTCAAGTTTGCCATTTCCCATCTTCTTCTCTGAAGGTTGGCTATAATTCCTCCTGCTTTTCGCGTTGGACTGCACTCAACCAATCTCACAAACCAATGGCTATACTCCACAGGAAAAACTGGCAGGTTTTCTCCCAAGGAAGAGACGTGTTCATTCAGGGCAGAGTGGGTTTGAAAGACCCAATGAGACTGCACAGAGAGAAAGAGGACAGAACCTTTCTGCTTCTCAAAAGTTGCGAGATTGGCCCAGTGGCAAAGTTTGTGAGCAGAGTTTTCAGGCCAGATTGTTGGATGTCGATTTGAAAAGTGAGAGAGAAGGTGTGAACAGATGAGGTTAAAAAAAGCACAGAAGAGGTACCTGCTTCAGTGTGTGGGCCAATCATAAGATTTAATTATCTGGTTCTCCAGTCAACAAATACCCTGCCCCTCTGAGAGTGCCCACTCCCTCAGCACTGACCCTCTGACAGTGCCCGCTCCCTCATCACTGACCCTCCGACAGTGCCCACTCCCTCATCACTGACCATCCAACAGTGCCTGCTCCCTCATCACTGACCATCCGACAGTGCCTGCTCCCTCATCACTGACCATCCGACAGTGCCCGCTCCCTCAGCACTGACATTCCGACAGTGCCCGCTCCCTCAGCACGGACCCTCCGACAGTGCCCGTTCCCTCAGCACGGACCCTCCGACAGTGCCCGCTCCCTGACCACTGACCCTCCGACAGTGCCCGCTCCCTCAGCACGGACCCTCCGACAGTGCCCGTTCCCTCAGCACTGACCCTCCGACAGTGCCCGCTCCCACAGCAGGGACCCTCCGACAGTGCCTGCTCCCTCAGCACGGACCCTCCGACAGTGCCCGCACCCTCAGCATGGACCCTCCGACAGTGCCCGCTCCCTCAGCACTGACCCTCCGACATTGCCCACTCCCTGACCGCTGACCCTCCGACAGTGCCCACTCCCTCAGCACTGACCCTCTGACAGTGCCCACTCCCTCAGCACTGACCCTCCGACAGTGCGGCGCTCCCTCAGCACTGATCCTCCGACATTGCCCACTCCCTCAGCACTGACCCTCCGACAGTGCCCACTCCCTCAGCACTGACCCTCCGACATTGCCCACTCCCTCAGCACTGACCCCCCGACTGTGCCCTCTCCCTCAGCACTGACCCTTCGACAGTGCCCGCTCCCTCAGCACTGACCCTCCGACAGTGCCCCCTCCCTCAGCACTGACCCTCCGACAGTGCCCGCTCCCTCAGCACTGACCCTCTGACAGTGCCTGCTCCCTGAACACTGACCCTCCGACAGTGCCCACTCCCTGACCGCTGAACCTCCGACAGTGTGGCGCTCCCTCAGCACTGATCCTCCGACAGTGCCCCCTCCCTCAGCACTGACCCTTCGACAGTGCCCGCTCCCTCAGCACGGACCCTCCGACAGTGCCCACTCCCTCAGCACTGACCCTCCGACAGTGCCCACTCCCTCAGCACTGACCCTCCGACAGTGCCTGCTCCCTCAGCACTGACCCTCCGACAGTGCCCGCTCCCACAGCACGGACCCTCCGACAGTGCCCACTCCCTCAGCACTGACCCTCCGACAGTGCCCGCTCCCTCAGCACTGACCCTCCGACAGTGCCCGCTCCCTCAGCACTGACCCCCCGACTGTGCCCTCTCCCTCAGCACTGACCCTTCGACAGTGCCCGCTCCCTCAGCACTGACCCTCCGACAGTGCCCCCTCCCTCAGCACTGACCCTCCGACAGTGCCCGCTCCCTCAGCACTGACCCTCTGACAGTGCCTGCTCCCTGAACACTGACCCTCCGACAGTGCCCACTCCCTGACCGCTGAACCTCCGACAGTGTGGCGCTCCCTCAGCACTGATCCTCCGACAGTGCCCCCTCCCTCAGCACTGACCCTTCGACAGTGCCCGCTCCCTCAGCACGGACCCTCCGACAGTGCCCACTCCCTCAGCACTGACCCTCCGACAGTGCCCACTCCCTCAGCACTGACCCTCCGACAGTGCCCGCTCCCTCAGCAGGGACCCTCTGACAGTGTGGCGCTCCCTCAGCACTGACCCTCCGACAGTGCCCACTCCCTCAGCACTGACCCTTCGAAAGTGCCCACTCCCTCAGCACTGACCCTCCGACAGTGCCCACTCCCTCAGCACTGACCCTTCGAAAGTGCCCACTCCCTCAGCACTGACCATCCGACAGTGCGGCGCTCCCTCAGCACTGACCCCCCCGACAGTGCCCACTCCCTCAGCACTGACCCTCCGACAGTGCCCACTCCCTCAGCACTGACCCTCCGACAGTGCCACTCCCTCAGCACTAACCCTCCGACATTGCCCACTCCCTGACCGCTGACCATCCGACAGTGTGGCGCTCCTTCAGCACTGACCCTCCGACAGTGCCCACTCCCTCAGCACTGACCCTTTGACAGTGCCCACTCCCTCAGCACTGACCCTCGGACAGTGCCCACTGCCTGACCACTGACCCTCTGACAGTGTGGCGCTCCTTCAGCACTGACCCTCCAACAGTGCCCACTCCCTCAGCACTGACCCTTCGACAGTGCGGCGCTCCCTCAGCACAGACCCTCCAACAGTGTGGCGCTCCCTCAGCACTGACCCTCTGACAGTGCCTGCTCCCTCAACACTGACCCTCCGACAGTGCCCACTCCCTCAGCGCTGACCCTCCGACAGTGTGGCGCTCCCTCAGCACCCACCCTCCGACAGTGCCCACTCCCTCAGCACTGACCCTCCGACAGTGCCACTCCCTCAGCACTAACCCTCCGACATTGCCCACTCCCTGACCGCTGACCATCCGACAGCGTGGCGCTCCTTCAGCACTGACCCTCCGACAGTGCCCACTCCCTCAGCACTGACCCTTCAACAGTGCCCACTCCCTCAGCACTGACCCTCCAACAGTGCGGCACGCCCTCAGCAGTGACCATCCGACAGTGTGGTGCTCCCTCAGCACTGACCCTCCGACAGTGCCCCCTCCCTCAGCACTGACCCTCCGACAGTGCCCACTCCCTCAGCACTAACCCTCCGACATTGCCCACTCCCTGACCGCTGACCCTCCGACAGTGTGGCGTTCCCTCAGCACTGACCCTCCAACAGTGCGACACTCCCCCAGCACTGACCCTCCGACAGTGTGGTGCTCCCTCAGCACTGACCCTCCGACTGTGCCCGCTCCCTCAGCACTGACCCCCCGACTGTGCCCTCTCCCTCAGCACTGACCCTTCGACAGTGCCCGCTCCCTCAGCACGGACCCTCCGACAGTGCCCGCTCCCTCAGCACTGACCCTCCGACAGTGCCTGCTCCCTCAGCACTGACCCTCCGACAGTGCCTGCTCCCTCAGCACGACCCTCCGACAGTGCCCGCTCCCTCAGCACTGACCCTCCGACAGTGCCCGCTCCCTCAGCACTGACCCTCCGACAGTGCGGCACTCCCCCAGCACTGACCCTCCGACAGTGTGGTGCTCCCTCAGCACTGACCCTCCGACAGTGCCCGCTCCCTCAGCACTGACCCCCCGACTGTGCCCTCTCCCTCAGCACTGACCTTTCGACAGTGCCCGCTACCTCAGCACGGACCCTCCGACAGTGCCCGCTCCCTCAGCAGGGACCCTCTGACAGTGTGGCGCTCCCTCAGCACTGACCCTCCGACAGTGCCCACTCCCTCAGCACTGACCCTTCGAAAGTGCCCACTCCCTCAGCACTGACCCTCCGACAGTGCCCACTCCCTCAGCACTGACCCTTCGAAAGTGCCCACTCCCTCAGCACTGACCATCCGACAGTGCGGCGCTCCCTCAGCACTGACCCCCCCGACAGTGCCCACTCCCTCAGCACTGACCCTCCGACAGTGCCCACTCCCTCAGCACTGACCCTCCGACAGTGCCACTCCCTCAGCACTAACCCACCGACATTGCCCACTCCCTGACCGCTGACCATCCGACAGTGTGGCGCTCCTTCAGCACTGACCCTCCGACAGTGCCCACTCCCTCAGCACTGACCCTTTGACAGTGCGGCGCTCCCTCAGCACTGACCCCCCGACAGTGCCCACTCCCTCAGCACTGACCCTCGGACAGTGCCCACTCCCTGACCACTGACCCTCTGACAGTGTGGCGCTCCTTCAGCACTGACCCTCCAACAGTGCCCACTCCCTCAGCACTGACCCTTCGACAGTGCGGCGCTCCCTCAGCACAGACCCTCCAACAGTGTGGCGCTCCCTCAGCACTGACCCTCTGACAGTGCCTGCTCCCTCAACACTGACCCTCCGACAGTGCCCACTCCCTCAGCGCTGACCCTCCGACAGTGTGGCGCTCCCTCAGCACCCACCCTCCGACAGTGCCCACTCCCTCAGCACTGACCCTCCGACAGTGCCACTCCCTCAGCACTAACCCTCCGACATTGCCCACTCCCTGACCGCTGACCATCCGACAGCGTGGCGCTCCTTCAGCACTGACCCTCCGACAGTGCCCACTCCCTCAGCACTGACCCTTTGACAGTGCGGCGCTCCCTCAGCACTGACCCCCCGACAGTGCCCACTCCCTCAGCACTGACCCTCGGACAGTGCCCACTCCCTGACCACTGACCCTCTGACAGTGTGGCGCTCCTTCAGCACTGACCCTCCAACAGTGCCCACTCCCTCAGCACTGACCCTTCGACAGTGCGGCGCTCCCTCAGCACAGACCCTCCAACAGTGTGGCGCTCCCTCAGCACTGACCCTCTGACAGTGCCTGCTCCCTCAGCACTGACCCTCCGACAGTGCCCACTCCCTCAGCACTGACCCTTCGACAGTGCGGCACTCCCTCAGCACTGACCCTCCGACAGTGCCCACTCCCTCAGCACTGACCCCCCGACAGTGCCCACTCCCTCAGCACTGACCCTCGAACAGTGCCCACTCCCTGACCGCTGACCCTCTGACAGTGTGGCGCTCCTTAAGCGCTGACCCTCCGACAGTGCCCACTCCCTAAGCACTGACCCTTCGACAGTGCGGCGCTCCCTCAGCACTGACCCTCCGACAGTGCCTGCTCCCTCAGCACTGACCCTCCGACAGTGCCCGCTCCCTCAGCACTGACCCTTCGACAGTGCCCGCTCCCTCAGCACGGACCCTCCGACAGTGCCCACTCCCTCAGCAGGGACCCTCCGACAGTGCCTGCTCCCTCAGCACTGACCCTCCGACAGTGCCCGCTTCCTCAGCACTGACCCTTCGACAGTGCCCGCTTCCTCAGCACGGAACCTCCGACAGTTACCGCTCTCCCAGCACAGACCCTCCGACAGTGCCCACTCCCTCAGCACGGACCCTCCGACAGTGCCCGCTCCCCCAGCACTGACCCTCCGACAGTGCCCACTCCCACATCACTGACCCTCCGACAGTGTGGCCTTCCCTCAGCACGGACCCTCCGACAGTGCCCACTCCCTCAGCACTGACCCTTCGACAGTGCGGTGCTCCCTCAGCACTGAACCTCCAACAGTGACCGCGCCCTCAGCACTGACCCTCTGACAGTGCCACTCCCTCAGCACTGACTCTCGGACAGTGCCCACTCCCTGACCGCTGAACCTCCGCCAGTGTGGCGCTCCTTCAGCACTGACCCTCCGACAGTGCCCACTCCCTCAGCACTGACCCTTCAACAGTGCCCACTCCCTCAGCACTGACCCTCCAACAGTGCGGCACGCCCTCAGCAGTGACCATCCGACAGTGTGGTGCTCCCTCAGCACTGACCCTCCGACAGTGCCCCCTCCCTCAGCACTGACCCTCCGACAGTGCCTCTCCCTCAGCACTAACCCTCCGACATTGCCCACTTCCTGACCGCTGAACCTCCGACAGTGTGGCGCTCCTTCAGCACTGACCCCCCGACAGTGCCCACGCCCTCAGCACTGACCCTCCGACAGTGTGGCGCTCCCTCAGCAGTGACCCTCCGACAGTGCCTGCTCCCTCAGCACTGACCCTCCGACAGTGCCCACTCTCTCAGCAGTGACCCTTCGACAGTGCGGCACTCCCTCAGCACTGACCCTCCGACAGTGCCTGCTCCCTCAGCACTGAACCCCGACAGTGCCCACTCCCTCAGCGCTGACCCTCCGACAGTGCGGCGCTCCATCAGCACTGACCCTCCGACAGTGCCTGCTCCCTTCAGCACTGAACCCCGACAGTGCCCACTCCCTCAGTACTGACCCTCCGATAGTGCGGCGCTCCCTCAGCACTGACCCTCCGACAGTGCCCACTCCCCCAGCACTGACCCTCCAACAGTGCCCACTCCCTGAGCACTGACCCTCCGACAGTGCCCACTCCCTCTGCACTGACCCCCCAACAGTGCCCACTCCCTCAGCGCTGACCCTCCGACAGTGTGGCGCTCCCTCTGCACTGACCCTGCGACAGTGCCCGCTCCCTCAGCATTGACCCTCCGACAGTGCGGCACTCACTCAGCACTGACCCTCTGACAGTGCGGCGCTCCCTCAGCACTGGAGTCCTGCACTGTCGGAGGTAACATAGGAGGGACAGAGGAGTGTAAGCCATGCTTCAATCGCATGGAATTCCTACAGTGTGGGAGCAGGCCTTTCAGAAATCAGGTACACACCAACCCTCTGAAGACCATCCCCACACAGACGCAGTCCTAGTCCCTACCTTATCCTTCTAATCCTGCATTTGCCACGGTCAACCCACCCTAACCTGCACATCCCTGGGCACTATGGGTAATTTAGCACGGCCAATCCACCCTATCCCGCACATCCCTGGGCATTATGGGTAATTTAGCCTGGCCAATCCACCCTAACCTGCACATCCCTGGGCACTATGGGTAATTTGGCACGGCTGATCCCCCCTAACCCGCATATCCCTGGGCACTATGGGTAATTTGGCACGGCCAATCCACCCTAACCCGCATATCCCTGGGCACTCTGGGTAATTTAGCATGGCCAAACCCTAACCCGCACATCCCTGGGCACTATGGGTAATTTAGCACGGCCAATCCACCCAACCTGCACATCCCTGAGCTGTGGGAGGAAACCCACACAAACACGAGGAGAGTGTGCAAACTCCACACGGACAGTCACCCCGAGCGAGGGCTTGAACCCGTGCCCCAGCGCTGTGAGGCAGCAGCGTTAACCACTGAGACCTGTGCACCGACTATCTGTGTGGAGTTTCCACATTCTCCTTGTATCTGCGTTGGCTTTCTCCCACATTCCAAAGATGTGCAGGTTGGGGTGGATTGGCCGTGCTAAATTACCCATAGTGCCCAGAGATGTACATGTTAGGGTGGATTGGCCATGCTAAATTACCCATAGTGCCCAGGGATGTGCAGGTTAGGGTGGATTGGCCATGCTAAATTACCCATAGTGCCCAGGGATGTGCAGGTTAGGGTGGATTGGCCGTGCTAAATTACCCATAGTGCCCAGGGATGTGCAGGTTAGGGTGGATTGGCCATGCTAAATTACCCATAGTGCCCAGGGATGTGCGGGTTAGGGTGGATTGGCCGTGTTAAATTACCCATAGTGCCCAGGGATGTGCAGGTTAGGGTGGATTGGCCATGCTAAATTACCCATAGTGCCCAGGGATGTGCAGGTTAGGGTGGATTGGCCATGCTAAATTACCCATAGTGCCCAGGGATGTGCGGGTTAGGGTGGATTGGCCGTGTTAAATTACCCATAGTGCCCAGGGACGTGCAGGTTCGGGTGGATTGGCCGTGCTAAATTACCCATAGTGCCCAGGGATGTGCAGGTTAGGGTGGATTGGCCATGCTAAATTACCCATAGTGCTCAGGGATGTGCAGGTTAGGGTGGATTGGCCATGCTAGATTACCCATAGTGCTCAGGGATGTGCAGGTTAGGGTGGATTGGCTGTGCTAAATTACCCATAGTGCTCAGGGATGTGCGGGTTAGGGTGGATTGGCCGTGCTAAATTACCCATAGTGCCCAGGGATGTGCAGGTTAGGGTGGATTGGCCATGCTAAATTACCCATAGTGCCCAGGGATGTGCAGGTTAGGGTGGATTGGCCATGCTAAATTAGCCATAGTGCTCAGGGATGTGCGGGTTAGGGTGGATTGGCCGTGCTAAATTACCCATAGTGCCCAGGGATGTGCGGGTTAGGGTGGATTGGCCGTGCTAAATTACCCATAGTGCCCAGGGATGTGCAGGTTAGGGTGGATTGGCCGTGCTAAATTACCCATAGTGCCCAGGGATGTGCAGGTTAGGGTGGATTGGCCGTGCTAAATTACCCATAGTGCCCAGGGATGTGCGGGTTAGGGTGGATTGGCCGTGCTAAATTACCCATAGTGCCCAGGGATGTGCGGGTTAGGGTGGATTGGCCGCGCTAAATTACCCATAGTGCCCAGGGATGTGCGGGTTAGGGTGGATTGGCCGTGCTAAATTACCCATAGTGCTCAGGGATGTGCGGGTTAGGGTGGATTGGCCGTGCTAAATTACCCATAGTGCCCAGGGATGTGCAGGTTAGGGTGGATTGGCCGTGCTAAATTACCCATAGTGCCCAGGGATGTGCAGGTTAGGGTGGATTGGCCATGCTAAATTACCCATAGTGCCCAGGGATGTGCGGGTTAGGGTGGATTGGCCGTGTTAAATTACCCATAGTGCCCAGGGATGTGCAGGTTCGGGTGGATTGGCCGTGCTAAATTACCCATAGTGCCCAGGGATGTGCAGGTTAGGGTGGATTGGCCGTGCTAACTTACCCATAGTGCTCAGGGATGTGCAGGTTAGGGTGGGTTGGCCGTGCTAAATTACCCATAGTGCCCAGGGATAAGCAGGTTAGGGTGGATTGGCTGTGCTAAATTACCCATAGTGCTCAGGGATGTGCAGGTTAGGGTGGATTGGCCATGCTAGATTACCCATAGTGCTCAGGGATGTGCAGGTTAGGGTGGATTGGCTGTGCTAAATTACCCATAGTGCTCAGGGATGTGCGGGTTAGGGTGGATTGGCCGTGCTAAATTACCCATAGTGCCCAGGGATGTGCAGGTTAGGGTGGATTGGCCATGCTAAATTACCCATAGTGCCCAGGGATGTGCAGGTTAGGGTGGATTGGCCGTGCTAAATTACCCATAGTGCCCAGGGATGTGCGGGTTAGGGTGGATTGGCCGTGCTAAATTACCCATAGTGCCCAGGGATGTGCAGGTTAGTGTGGATTGGCCGTGCTAAATTACCCATAGTGCCCAGGGATGTGCAGGTTAGGGTGGATTGGCCGTGCTAAATTACCCATAGTGCCCAGGGATGTGCAGGTTAGGGTGGATTGGCCATGCTAAATTACCCATAGTGCCCAGGGATGTGCGGGTTAGGGTGGATTGGCCGTGCTAAATTACCCATAGTGCCCAGGGATGTGCGGGTTAGGGTGGATTGGCCGTGCTAAATTACCCATAGTGCCCAGGGATGTGCGGGTTAGGGTGGATTGGCCGTGCTAAATTACCCATAGTGCTCAGGGATGTGCGGGTTAGGGTGGATTGGCCGTGCTAAATTACCCATAGTGCCCAGGGATGTGCAGGTTAGGGTGGATTGGCCGTGCTAAATTACCCATAGTGCCCAGGGATGTGCAGGTTAGGGTGGATTGGCAATGCTAAATTACCCATAGTGCCCAGGGATGTGCGGGTTAGGGTGGATTGGCCATGCTAAATTACCCATAGTGCCCAGGGATGTGCAGGTTAGGGTGGATTGGCCGTGCTAACTTACCCATAGTGCTCAGGGATGTGCAGGTTAGGGTGGGTTGGCCGTGCTAAATTACCCATAGTGCCCAGGGATAAGCAGGTTAGGGTGGATTGGCTGTGCTAAATTACCCATAGTGCTCAGGGATGTGCAGGTTAGGGTGGATTGGCCATGCTAGATTACCCATAGTGCTCAGGGATGTGCAGGTTAGGGTGGATTGGCTGTGCTAAATTACCCATAGTGCTCAGGGATGTGCGGGTTAGGGTGGATTGGCCGTGCTAAATTACCCATAGTGCCCAGGGATGTGCAGGTTAGGGTGGATTGGCCATGCTAAATTACCCATAGTGCCCAGGGATGTGCAGGTTAGGGTGGATTGGCCATGCTAAATTAGCCATAGTGCTCAGGGATGTGCGGGTTAGGGTGGATTGGCCGTGCTAAATTACCCATAGTGCCCAGGGATGTGCAGGTTAGTGTGGATTGGCCGTGCTAAATTACCCATAGTGCCCAGGGATGTGCAGGTTAGGGTGGATTGGCCGTGCTAAATTACCCATAGTGCCCAGGGATGTGCAGGTTAGGGTGGATTGGCCATGCTAAATTACCCATAGTGCCCAGGGATGTGCGGGTTAGGGTGGATTGGCCGTGCTAAATTACCCATAGTGCCCAGGGATGTGCAGGTTAGGGTGGATTGGCCGTGCTAAATTACCCATAGTGCCCAGGGATGTGCGGGTTAGGGTGGATTGGCCGTGCTAAATTACCCATAGTGCTCAGGGATGTGCGGGTTAGGGTGGATTGGCCGTGCTAAATTACCCATAGTGCCCAGGGATGTGCAGGTTAGGGTGGATTGGCCGTGCTAAATTACCCATACTGCCCAGGGATGTGCAGGTTAGGGTGGATTGGCAATGCTAAATTACCCATAGTGCCCAGGGATGTGCGGGTTAGGGTGGATTGGCCGTGCTAAATTACCCATAGTGCCCAGGGATGTGCAGGTTAGGGTGGATTGGCCGTGCTAAATTACCCATAGTGCCCAGGGATGTGCAGGTTAGGGTGGATTGGCAATGCTAAATTACCCATAGTGCCCAGGGATGTGCGGGTTAGGGTGGATTGGCCGTGCTAAATTACCCATAGTGCCCAGGGATGTGCAGGTTAGGGTGGATTGGCCGTGCTAAATTACCCATAGTGCCCAGGGATGTGCAGGTTAGGGTGGATTGGCAATGCTAAATTACCCATAGTGCCCAGGGATGTGCAGGTTAGGGTGGATTGGCCGTGCTAAATTACCCATAGTGCCCAGGGATGTGCAGGTTAGGGTGGATTGGCAATGCTAAATTACCCATAGTGCCCAGGGATGTGCGGGTTAGGGTGGATTGGCCGTGCTAAATTACCCATAGTGCCCAGGGATGTGCAGGTTAGGGTGGATTGGCCGTGCTAAATTACCCATAGTGCCCAGGGATGTGCAGGTTAGGGTGGATTGGCAATGCTAAATTACCCATAGTGCCCAGGGATGTGCGGGTTAGGGTGGATTGGCCGTGCTAAATTACCCATAGTGCCCAGGGATGTGCAGGTTAGGGTGGATTGGCCGTGCTAAATTACCCATAGTGCCCAGGGATGTGCAGGTTAGGGTGGATTGGCAATGCTAAATTACCCATAGTGCCCAGGGATGTGCGGGTTAGGGTGGATTGGCCATGCTAAATTACCCATAGTGCCCAGGGATGTGCGGGTTAGGGTGGATTGGCCGTGCTAAATTACCCATAGTGCCCAGGGATGTGCGGGTTAGGGTGGATTGGCCGTGCTAAATTACCCATAGTGCCCAGGGATGTGCAGGTTAGGGTGGATTGGCCATGCTAAATTGCCTGTAGCGTTCAGAGGTGTGTGGGTTGTGGGCTGGATTATAGGTCTGGGTGGGATGTTCCGAGTGCCAGTGTGGACCTGTTGGGCCGAAGGGCAGTAGGGATACTCTTGTCGCCCGAGTGTGGAATCGAATTCAGGTCCCTGGCGCCGTGAGGCAGCAGTGCTCGCCACTGAGAGAGAGAGAGAGAGAGAGAGAGAGAGAGATGGAGAGTGTGAGGGAGCGAGAGTGTGGGAGAATGTAGGGGAGAGAGGCAGCAGAGAGAGTGTGTGGAGTGGGGTGCAGTTTGGAGGTGACAGTTTGGGAGAGAGAGGTGGGGATAGAGCGAGAGGGATTGAGAGCGTAGAGGTGTCAGCGTGGGAGAGCTGAGGTGAGAGACAGAGTGTGGGGGTGCGAGAGGAAGTTGGGGGAATATTGAGTGTAGCTGAGAAAGGCAAGATGGGGAAGTTAAAGGGTGGGAGGGACGGTCTGTTTACTATAAGCAGTGCTGATGTTAATATAAACAGGTTCTGTTGTGAGAGAATCCAGACCGAGCCTCTCCCAACAGCCTGCAGTCTCGTTTTTCCAGTTCTCTCTCTCGCTCTATCTCTCCCTCTCTCTCTCTCTCTCTCTCTCCGCCCCGCCCGCCCCGAATCTTTGCACCTGTGCCATTTGAACAAGAGCCAAAAACTAACCCTGAGCTATTTGACTGCAGGTGGCCTCTTGACTTGGTTCCAGCTTCACCCTGCTTCTGTAATAAGGACCTTCTCAAGCTTGCCAGCAAGTCTCATAACCAGAATAACACTGAGGGCCGGAGACCTGTCTCAGTCTCCCTCGCACCTGGACATTCCACTCTTAAATCGCTTCTCAAACACAGCGAGTTCTTAGAAGATAAGGGTCGGTGGGGGGTGGGGAATGATGTGAGAGAAATTCTGGAAGAGGATTAAATTGGCAGGGCCAGGGGTGGGAGGAGAGACTAGGGTGAGAAATGGCGGGAGGATGGAACGGTTAATATTTCAGGGTTTTTTTTTGCGAAGAGCCAGCACAGTTGGGGTGGGCTGAAGGATCTCCTCCTGTAAATGTCAGGGTGGATCTTTCCGGCCAGACGACCTGGGTAAGGCTTGATTCTGGCCTGGGTGTTGGCACGATTGGGAGAGTCAGGCACAAGTTCAGATTTCGTGCTAAATCAGAGTCACCCAGCACAGAAACAGGCCCTTCGGCCCAACCAGTCCGTGCTGACCATTATCCCAAACTAAACAAGCTCCCACCTGAACCCCTGGATCCCTCTGTTTGACAACACTACGCTATGTTTAATTTTATAAGCTCCTGTCCTTATTTGTTTTATCAATATGCAACACTTCATATTTATTCAAATTAAACTCTCTCTGCCAATCCTCCGTCCGTTGACCTAATCGATCAACATCTCTTTGTAATCTTAGAAAACCCTCTTCACGGTCCCACAATACCATTGACTTTGGTGTCATCTGCCAATTTACAACCCATGCCTTCTATACTCTCACCCAAATCGTTTCTCTAAATGACCCAAAAAACAGTGGACCCAGCATTGATACCTGTGGAACACAACTGGTCACAGGCCCCCAGTCCGAGAGACAGCGCTTCACCATCGTCCTCTGACTCCTGCCTTAAAGCCAATTCTTAATTCAATTGGCACACTCTCCCATTTGACCCAACTTTACGAGTTAGTCTACCATGCATACCTCATCAATGTCTTTGCTAAAGTCCAAGTAAACAATGTCTAGAGACAGTAGGAACTGCCGAAGCTGGAGAATCTGAGATAACAAGGTGTGGAGCTGGATGAACGCAGCAGGCCGAGCAGCATCAGAGGAGCAGGAAGTCTCACTTCTTCAGAAGGGGTCTCAGCCTGAAATGTCAGCCTTCCTGCTCCTCTGATGCTGTGTGGCCTGCTGTGTTCATCCAGCTCCACACCGTGTTATCTCAGACAATGTGTACCACTCTGCTCCTATCAATCTCTTTGGTTACTTCACGAAAAGGTTTGTGAGACATGATTTCCCTCGCAAAAAGCCACACTGCCTATCCCTAATTGTCTGCAAATTCACATAAATTTTATCTTTCAGATCCCCCTCCAACAACTTACCCATTGCCAATGTTAGACTCATGGGTCCATAGTTCCCCAGCTTCTCCTTTCAGTTTTTCTCAAACAAAAGCACGTTAGCCAACCCCAGGCACAGAGTCATACAGCAAGGAAACAGACCCTTCAGCCCAACTAATCCATGCTGACCATATCCCCAAACTAACCCAGTCCCACCCGCCTGCTCCTGGCCTCTCTCCCTCCAAACATTTCCTGTTCAAGCACTTATCCAAATGCCATTTAAATTCTGTTACGGTGCCCGCACCCACTTCTTAATCTGGACGTTCATTCCCTCACAAACCATTCCGTGTGCAAAAACAAACTTCTCATATCTTTTTGAAATCTTTTCCCTCTCACCTTAAAAACATGCCCTCTCGTTTTGAAATCCCCAATGCCATTCACAGTATCAATAGCACTCACAATTGTATAAGTCCCTATAAAGCCACCTTCCAACCTCCTGTGCTTGCGTGAAAATAGCCCAAGCTGATATAAATAATTCTGCTAGGCGTCCCACAATTTCCTCCCTGACTTCCTACACCATCTGGGATACGCTAGAGCAGCTCCACCCTTCTTCATTCTCTAAGACCTCCTGCACTTCTGAGATGTGAACTGGTTTCAAAACACCAATATTTATTTCCCTGAGCTCTCTAGCCTCTCCACAGTAAAAACTGACGCAAAATATCTCTCCGTCTCCTGAGGCTCAGTGCAAAGATGATCTTTAATGGGATTTGTTCTCTCTCTCTAGTTCCTCACTGCACTTAATATGCTTGTCAAATCTCTTTGGATTATGTTTAAGCTTATCTAGCAAAGCTATCTCATACCCAGCCTTTGCCCTCCTGACTTCCCGTCTTAAGATCTGATGAATAATTCACTGTGTGTGCAGGTTCACGCTGCACCCACTCAGCATTCCGATAGAGCCAGCACACCAGAGAAAATCCACTCCAACGCAGAGCAGTGTAGCCTCACAGACTGAGACTGGGACACAAGAAACACTCAGCCCTCAGACCTGCTGAAGACTCCCTCCATCATGAGCACTCCAACCTCCAAAGAACATCCCGCTCAGAGCCTAGACCCATAACCGTGCATTGGCTACTCCACCTGGCCTACATATCCCTGGAGCTATGGGACAATTTAGCCTGGCCAATCTACCTGAACCTGCTCGTCCCTGGACTGCAGAGCACCCAGAGGGGACCCATGCAGAGAGAACATGCAAACTCCACACGGACAGTCACGCGAGGGTGGGATCAAACCCAGCGGTGAGGCAGCAGTGCTAACCACTGAGCCACCGTGCCACCTAAATTCAAATTTCTCAATCACAACCTTTGCATTTTTTGCTGTCCCTGCCTTGTGATCTTCTGCGCCTCAGGAACTCGGACGCCCAGATCCTTCTGCATCTTAGAGTTCCTTCACTGTTCGCAGACCCCAGACAGTTAAGGATACACATGGAATATTTTGTTTTACAGGACACTGCGTGGAAGCGAGAGCGATGGGGGGTGTGGTGTGGGGAGTAGGTGTTACGCTGAAACTTTCCGAGAGACAAATTAAGCCTCCGTTAGAATACAGCATCCAGTTTGGATCTTGGAGGCCCTCCATCTCTCGGGAAGGAAGTGAACAGATTGGAGAGAGCACTGATAGAGACTTACACATGATATTGTCAGGACAGGAAAATACTGGGAAGAAGGGAGGTTGGTAGGGGCTAAAGATCCTGTGGATAACAGGGGACTGAGGATCGAGTTAATTAAAATGGGGAGGGCCTTGGTTTGAAAGGTTAGAAGGGATGAACACGGAGTAAGGACAAATCCTGCAAGGATATTGGAGCTGACGAGGGGGAATATCAGGAACTCACTGTGCGAGAAGGTGGACAAAACAGTGGGACACATCTTGAGAAATTCTAACTCATTTTCTGAAGAAGAGCCCAGACCTGAAACGTCAGCTTTCCTGCTCCTCTGATGCTGCTGGGCCTGCTGTGTTCATCTAGCTCTGCACCTTGTTATCTCAGATTCTCCAGCATCTGCAGTTCCTACTATCTCAGAATATTAGAGAGGGGCCCACAGGGCAAGGACTAAGAGCTGGAAAATGAGATTGGACTCAAGGACTACGAACTAAATCAATGGGCCAAATAACCTCGTAGTTTCCCTGCTAAACATGCTCCAACAACACTCAAGAAGCTCGACACCATCCAGCCCCCGCTCGATCGGCCCCACCTCCACAAACATTCACTCCCTCCCCCCCACCGACGCTCAGCCGCAGCAGTGTGTACCATCTACAAGATGCTCTGCAGAACCTCACCAAGGCCCCTCAGGCAGCACCTTCCAAACCCACAACCACTTCCATCGGGAAGGACAAGGGGCAGCAGTAACATGGGAACACCAGCCCCTGCAAGTTGCCCTCCACTCCCCATCCTGACTTGGGAATATATTGACTGTTCCTCCCTGAGTCAAAATCCTGGAATTCTACAGCACATGGGGACTGCAGTGGTTCAAGAAGGCAACTCACCCCCACCTTCTCAAGGCGGGGGGGGGGGGCAACTAGGGACAGGGGCAATAAATACTGGGCCCAGGCAGAAACAACCATATCTCAGCATAAGTGAACAAAAATACGATTGCAAAGGCGGTGATTAAGAAATTTGAATTTAGCTGGTTGTGTTGGGGGGAGGTGATGGTTTAGTGTGAGTGGTGGGTTTAAATTTAGCTAACGCAGTTAATCAGTGCTATAAAAACTAGCTGACAGAGTAGTGTCAGTGATGTAGTGGTAACATCACTGAGGGACACGGGTTAATAGCCCAGGGCATTGTCTTCAAATCCTGCTCCTGCTAATTAAATCCAATTTAATTAGCGATCGTTGTGAAAATCCATCTGGTTCTTACAGTTACAGAGTTATACAGCGTGGAAACAGATCCTTCAGTCCAACTTTACCAACTCTACCCCCCAGACATCCTAAATTAATCCAGTCCCATTTGCCAGCATTTGGCTCATATCCCTCTAAACCCTTCCTATCCATGTCCCCATCCAGATGCCTTTTAAATGCTGTAACTGTACCAGCCCCCACCACTTCCTCTGGCAGCTCATTCCATACACGCACCACCCTCTGTGTGAAAAAGTTGCCCCTCAGGTCCCTTTTCAATCTTTCCCCTCTCACCTTAAACCTATGCCCCTCTAGTTTTAGACTCCCCTACCATGTGGGGGAAAGACCTTGTCTATTCACCCTATCCATGCCCCTCATGATTTTATAAACCTCTATCTCAGCCTCTGATACTCCAAGGGAAATAGCCCCAGCCTCTCCCTGTAGCTTAGCCCTCCAACACAGACAACATCCTGATAAATCTTTGCAGAACCCTTTTAAGCTTCACAACATCATAGAATCTCTACAATGTGGAAGCAGGCCATTCTGCACACACTGAAACCCCAAAGAGCATCACACCCACCCAATGAGCTATTGTGCACAGCCAATGCATCCTAGCCTGCACATCTGTGGAGGAAATCCACACAGACACAGTGAGAAGTTGCAAACTCCGCACAGAGAGTCACCCCATGGTGGGATTGAACCCGGGTCCTTGGCACTGTGAGGCAGCAGTGCTAACCACCGAGCCAACGTGCTGTTCCTGTAGCAGGGAGACCGGGATTGAACGTAGTATTCCAAAAGTGGCCCTAACCAATGTCCTGTACAGCCCCAACATGACCATCCCAACTCCCTATACTCAATGCACTGACCAATAAAGGCAAGCGAACCGAACACCTTCCTCACCGCCCTGTCTACCTGCGACTCCACTTTCAAGGAACTATGTACCTGCTCCCCCCAAGGTCTCCTTGTTCAGCAACACTCCCCAGGGCCTTACCATGAAGTGTATCAGTCCTGCCCTGATGTGCCTTTCCAAAATACAGCGCCTCACATTTATTGCAGGGAAGATCATTTTTTTCCACCCCGAGACCCTACAGTTGATGCTCTGTCACTGAGGCCAAGCTGCTCAGTTTAAAGGGGGCACCCCAGCAGCAAAACACTGGGCAGTGACCCCACCCCACCCCCACACCCCGCCCCCATCCCCCCTCCCGCTGCAAACCTGACGACAGTGCTGTAATAGGAAGCGACAAGCACAGCACCCGCGCACAGACCACTGCAAGAGAGTGGGCTTCAGTTCAGCACCAGCTGACTCTGAAGTGGCTCAGAAATGCCTTCACAGATGCTACTCTCCCTCAGGGGCACCAGAGACTGGAGCTGCCAACAACGCCCACACCCCGCTGGAAGAGTGCGAAAGCTCAAACTCTGCGACTGTGCCCGGATTCTGCTCCAGAAGAAAAGGACTAGAACTGTCACTTTCCATTGAATGAAGCATTCGCGTCCCGCTGCAGCGACAGGTCTCAGTTCCCACAATGCTGGTCAATACAACACAGAACAGCACAGGAACAGGCCCTTCGGCCCACAATGTTGTGCCAAATGTGACGCCAAACCCCTCCATGCCCTGCAAACCCATGTGTTTATCTAAAAGCCCCTTAAACGCCCCTATCATTTTTTCCTCCATCAACGACGAATGAGGTGGGGGGGGATCTCATAGAGATTTATAAAGTTCTAACAGGACTGGACAGGGTAGATACAGGAAAAATGTTCCCGATATCAGGTGTGTCCAGAACCAGGGGTCACAGTCTGAGGATTCGGGCTAGACCATTTCGGACAGAGATGAGGAGACATTTCTTCACCCAGAGAGTGGTGATCCTGTGGAATTCATTACCACAGGAAGCAGTTGATGCCAAAACATTGAATGTGTTCAAGAGTCAACTAGGTACAGCACTGGGGGGGGTGGTGGGGGGGTATGGGATCCAGGGTTATGGGGACAAAGCAGGATGAGGCTGTTGAGTTGGACGATCAGCCATGATTGTGAAGAATCGAAGATCAAGCTTGAAGGGCCCGAATGGCCTCTTCCTGCTCCTATCTTGTACGTTTCTATGTTTCTATGTGACATGCCTGGCAGTGCATTCCACATTCCTACCACTCTCTGTGTAAAAAATCTTGCCCCTCGCATCTCCTTCAAACTTTCCCCTCTCACTTTAAATTTAAGTTCCCTGGTATTAGCTATTTCAACTCTTGGGGAAAAGATTCTGACCCTCAACCTTATCTATGCATAGACTCCTATCAAGTCTCCCCTCAGTCTCCATCCCTCCAGAGAAAATATGCTGAGTTTTTCTAGCCTCTCCTTATAGCTCATAGCCTCTAATCCAGGCAGCATCCTGGTGAAGCTCTTCTGCACCCTCTCCATAGCCTCCACATCCTTCCTGTAATGTGGCGAGCAGAACCGAACACAATATTCTAAGTGTGACCTAACTAAAGTCTTATAAAACTGCAACACGATATCCTGACTCTTGTACTCAATTCCCTGACCAAGCATGCTAAGCAAACAATACACCTTCTCTACCACTTTATCTACTGGTGTGACCACTTTCAGGGAGCTATGGGCTTGATCCCCAAGATCCCTCTGTGTTTCAATGCTGTTCGGTGTCCTGCCATTTACTGTATATTTTTCCTGAACATTTCATCTCCCAAAGTGCAGCACCTCGCATGTACCTGGATTAACCTCCATCTGCCATTTCTCTGCCCATATCTGCAACTGATCTATATCCCGCTGCATCCTTTGACGATCTTCTACACTGTCCACAACTCCACCAATCTTTGTATCGTCTGCAAACTTACTAACCCACCATCTGCATTTTCATCCAAGTCATTTATATATACCACAAACAGCAGAGAGCCCAGTCTGGATCCCTGTGGAACACCGCTCGTGACAGACCTCCAGCCTGAAAAACACCCTAACACCACTACCCTCTGTCTTCTATGTGGAAGCTAATTCTGAATCCGTATGGCCAAGTCACTGTGGATCCCGTGCATCTTCATCTTCTGGATGAGCCGACCATGAGGGACCTTGTCGAAAATCTAAGTAAAATCCATGTAAACAACATCCACTGCTTTACACTTGTCAATCATCATTGCCACCTCCTCAAAAATTCAGCCAAGTTAGTAAGACATGACCTGCCCTGCACAAAGCCATGCTGGGTCTCCTTAATTCAGCCATGCTTTTCCAAATGCATGTAAAACCTATCCCTAAGAAATCTTTCCAAGAGCTTCTGAACGACAGATGCAAGGCTATAGTATCCCAGATTATCCCTACTTCCCCGCCCGAGCAGAGGACCAACATTAGTTACTCGCCAGTCCTCAGGGACCTCTCCAGTGGCTAACGAGGGCATAAAGATGTGGATGAAGGTCCCAGCAATTACTTCTCTCTTGCCTCATTAAGACAGAACACCAGCCTTTCCCATTTTGAGGACACGGGCATACAATTTGCAACATCAAATAAACCCTTGTTTTAGACCCTGGGCAGAAAACAGAAATTGCTGGGGTCTCTCAGCAGGTCTGGCAGCATCTGTGGAGCAAGAGAACCAGTAGTTCTTTCCAGTCCTGCGACCCTTCTTCAAAACAAGGGACCCAAAACGTTAACTCTGCTTTCTCTCCCCAACGATGCTCCCAGACTTGCTGAGATTCTCCAGCAATTTCTCTCTCTGTTTCAGAATTCCAGCGTTTATGGCTCTACGGTTTTATCCTGGTGAAACTCCACTTCGAGTAGCGCGAGCCGGTCTGGGCACCTAAGCCATTAGCCTCAGAGGGAGAACATTGGAGGCCACAGGAAGCAGTTGATGCCAAAACATTGAATGTGTTCAAGAGTCAACTAGGTACAGCACTGGGGGGGCGGTGGGGGGGTATGGGATCAAAGGTTATGGGGACAAAGCTGGCTCTTCAGGGGTCAGGTTACAAGGTGAGATTGTACAAGTTAGGCCTAGAATTCAGAACGTTAAGGAGTGATCTGATCAAAGTTTCCAAGCTATTCACAGCAAAAGACAGGGTAAGCTCCTTTCACATTCTAGAACGGGAGAGCAGAGCTTGGGAACGAGGGCCCAGAGAGTTCAGGAGAGATGTGAGGGAGCACTTTAATAGACAAAAGCTGAGAGGTTTGGGGGCTGTCTTTCACAAACAGAGGTGAAAATAAAACATCAGTTGTATTGTGGTTGAAGTCAGCCGGGTTGACCTCATAGACTATGAGTTCCTTGATTGAGGCTGTTAATCTGATCCAATCAGGAAGGCTAGCTGACTGATAGAAACAGGAGGGTCGGGGTTTGACTGAATGGAGGAGGAGGTGGCTGAATGGCCTCATGTTCCTGTGTGACAGTATCATGGGGCTGAATGGCCTCATGCTCCTGTGTGACAGTATATGTTGCTCTCTCTCTGTTGAATACATGGCTGTGATGTGAAGACACCATCGTCTCTGTGAATGAGGGCCCCGTTTCAGCACAACAAAACAAAATTGAAACCCTCCGGACCAACCTCAGGGAATCTCTCTCCCACTGCAACTCTCCGCCTATTTATTCCAGAACCCTCTCCCCCTCCCACTTTTTCTGATGAAGGGTCTAGGCCCAAAACGTCAGCTTTTGTGCTCCTGAGATGCTGCTCGGCCTGCTGTGTTCATCCAGCCCCACACCTTGTCATCTTAAAATTGAAAGGATAATGCTTTGTGAAGTCGGTAGCTGCTCTCGCAGTGAAAATAAAACTGCTCACGATGAAATGCATGAAAGCCATTTGTGTTTTGACCCAATTCTCAGGGACTGTAGCTCAAATTAAATTAGAATGTTCCAGGAAAACCAAATCGCGTTTATTACACTTCACTTCCCCTTCTCTCTGCGGTTTTACAGCTCATCCCTGATCGCCCCGACTCTGTAAAATGTTTCCTTTCCCATCTAATCTCTTAAACTACATGCATTGGGCTACGTTTTTCCCACAAAATATGCGGTTTGCACTTGGTGCATATCAAATACAGCACCAGGTGGAGGCCATCCTACCCCATGATACTGTCACACAGGAACAGAAACAGGCCATTCAGCCCCCTGGCCTGTCCCACCATAAACTCCAATCCTTCCCCTGATCCGTCATCCTCCTCTCCACCTAAATCTGGGAAACTTTCCTGACATTCCGCCATCAGGAATCCAGCAGGTAGTGGCCGGGCATTTCCCATTGATGCGCTCCCGGCCTGGGTTGTTCGTTCAGAGAGAGGGAGGGAGGAAAGGGGAGCCCTGCATTTGCTGTTTGTCCCCTCTGCATGAGGCGATGCTGGCTGCCATTAGACTGAATGACCCAGCTCTCCGTTAAAATGTGCCACCCACAACCACCCTAACTCAACCAACTAGACCCGAACGTCACCCTTCGTGATCCCCCAACCTCGACCACCGAATCACCCCTCCCCTGTCAACACTGTCCATTCGCTTCATCGTCTACAACCAGGAGATCAAAGTGGTTTTGTAACCGTGCACAAGATAAGATGCTCAGGGGGTGACCTCATAGAGGTTTATAAAATCATGAGGGGCATGGGTAGGGTGAATAGTCTTTTCCCCCAGGGTAGGGGAGCCCAAAACTAGAGGGGCATAGGTTTAAAGTGAGAGGGGAAAGCTCGAAAAGGGACCTGAGGGGCAACTTTTTCACACTGAGGGTGGTGCGTGTATGGAATGAGCTGCCAGATTTCCCAAATTAACCCAGTCCCATTTCCCAGCATTTGTCCCATATCCCTCTGAACCCTTCCTATCCATGTCCCCATCCAGATGCCTTTTAAATGCTGTAACTGTACCAGCCCCCACCACTTCCTCTGGCAGCTCATTCTATACACGCACCACCCTCTGTGTGAAAAAGTTACCCCTCAGGTCCCTTTTCAATCTTTCCCCTCTCACCTTAAACCTATGCCCCTCTAGTTTTGGACTCCCCTACCCTGGGGGGAAAAGACCTTGTCTATTCACCCTGTCCATGCCCCTCATGGTTATATAAACCTCTATAAGGTCACCCCTCAGCCCCCGACACTCCAGGGAAAATAGCCCCAGCCTATCCAGACCCTCCCTGTAGCTCAAACCCTCCAATCCTGGCAACATCCCTGTAAATCTTTTCTGAACCCTTTCAAGTTTCACAACATCCTTCCTGTAGCAGGGAGACCAGGATTGAACACAGTATTCCAAAAGTGGCCCTGACCAATGTCCTGTACAGCCCCAACATGACTCTCCCAACTCCCTATACTCAACGCACTGACCAATAAAGGCGAGCGTACCGAACACCTTCCTCACCGCCCTGTCTACCTGCAACTCCACTTTCAAGGAACTATGTACCTGCTCCTCACAAGGTCTCTTTGTTCAGCAACACTCCCCAGGACCTTACCATGAAGTGTATAAGTCCTGCCCTGATGTGCCTTTCCAAAATGCAGCGCCTCACATTTATCTCAATTAAACTCCATCTGCCCTCTCCCGAGACACAGCAAGTGGGAACGGATACTCCGCAAGCCTCAGGGATGGGATCACAGCTGTTCACTCGCTTATGCAAATTGTGTGGATTTTTGTGACCAGAAATTAAACAACACAGCCCAGCTTGTGCAGATATGGCTGATATCACGCTGCAGACAGTCAATGCAAAGCAGTTTACAAGATGATATCAGTCAGTTCGATGAACAGTTTGGAACACACTCAGAAAAGGCAGTTCTGGTCCAAAGCCACTTCTGGCCAGCTCAGGCCATCCCCATTACCAGAACGCACAGGCTCAGGCCATCCCCAATACCAGAACGCACCGGCTCAGGCCATCCCCAATACCAGAATGCACCGGCTCAGGCCATCCCCTTTACAAGAGCGCACCGGCTCAGGCCATCCCCAATACCAGAACGCACAGGCTCAGGCCATCCCCATTACCAGAACGCACCGGCTCAGGCCATCCCCAATACCAGAACGCACCAGCTCAGGCCATCCCCAATACCAGAACGCACCGGCTCAGGCCATCCCCATTACCAGAACGCACCGGCTCAGGCCATCCCCATTACCAGAACGCACAGGCTCAGGCCATCCCCATTACCAGAACGCACAGGCTCAGGCCA